>NW_012115722.1:3387833-3396134 GCF_000951035.1 Colobus angolensis palliatus | reverse complement strand
CTCCTGCCTCAGCCTCCCGAGTAGCTGGGATTACAGGCACATGACACTATGCCTAGCTAATTTTTGTATTTTCAGTAGAGACGGGGTTTCACCATGTTGACCAGGATGGTCTCAATCTCCTGACTTCGTGATCCACCCGCCTCGGCCTCCCAAAGTACTTGGAGTACAGGCGTGAGCCACCGCGCCCGGCCTTCTTAACTATATTTCATTCTAAGGGAATATTTAGAACACACATTGCAAAGAATGATTATGGCCTCTAAAGAGCCATGCTTAATATTTCAGAAGTTGCCAGGTGTGGTGGCTCATGCCTGTAATCCCAGCACTTTGGAAAGCCATGGTGGGAGCATCGCTTGAGCCCAGAAAGTTGAGGCTGCAGTGAGCCGTGCACTCCAGCATCAGTGGCAGAGTGAGACCGTCTCAAAATAAAAAAGTATTTCAGAAGCTACTATGAGTGAAGGATACTGCTGGTCCATCCATGAGTATGTCTCTCCTCCCATGCATGCACAGTCAGGAGATATAGGAAGAACATATAAAGCAAGTATTTCTTTTTTTTATTTTATATATTGTGTAAAGTTTTATTAAAGTGGCAATGTCACTAAATATCTTAAATAGCTCTTCTCAGCCTGTTAGTAGGAATCGAAATATATAGAGAATAAGATGTAAAGGAAAACACTTGGATCCCAAATAAGCACCTTCCTCTACAAGCCCAGCTATTGCCAGTTCAACTTACCGAGCCTCCTACGTGTCAGATAAACACTGAAGGACACCATGACAAATTAAACAATAATTCCTGTTTTTGAGAAGCTCTTTGGGATTGACAGAGATAACCAAAGCAGACAGATGTTCTAGCAAAGTAGTGGGAAAGACTTCTCACACCTGGTAGGTGTTGAGATGCTGGACTCTCTGGCCAATCTCCTTCTGGTTTCAGACTTGCCTCTGAAGAGCTCCTTCCTTCTTCATGCTAAGGCTGAGTCAGCATTGCCTTGGTTCTGAGTGATCAGCAGTTCCGTTTATGGAAGAGCTGCTGGTGAATCCTAGGGTGAGGGGATCCCAGGCTCCTTTTCCTTATACCCTCTTATTTCCTGATATTTCCCATCATGGCAAAAAATGGGGAAGAAATGTTAAAATAAGCTGGACCACATTCCCCTGCTCTGAAAACTTTTACTTCCAATTGTAGGAACAGTTTCCTTCCAACCAGGAGCAAAGCCTTCTTAGCAACTAAGTTATGATTTAATTAACTTTTCCTTTACACTTTTACAAACTGCTTCAGCCAGGTCTTTTTTTTTTTTTTTTTTTTTTATCTGGCTATTGCAAAACACTGTTTGAACCTAAAAAGATGTTACAGGTATTTGTGTGGTGGGCTCTTCCCTTAGGCTTTTCCATTTGTTTGTCTTGGGGGTCTGTCTGCCTGGCTCAGTGCCTACCCTTCAAGGAGGTGTGGGGCATGTGACCTACTGACGTCCTGCTAGCCTTGGTCCTCAGCTGCGTGGCTGTATGAGCGCTGAAGTGTGTTGGGGGCCATTTGCTTTCTTCCTTCTTTTGTTCAATTAGGGAGCCATGAGCAGGGGTTATGTTTGGACTTGATTCTCCTAGTAATTTTCCAAGTAACTTTCAGAGTGCCTTGACCTCTCTTCCTTTGATTGTCAAATGGGACAGGTGAGAAAAAGAAAAAGACAGTGAGACAACGAGTTCCGAAGAAGGGAGTGTAGTCTCCTGGTTAAGAATCCAGGTCAGGCCAGTCACGGTGGCTCACGCCTATAATCCCAGCACTTTGGGAGGCTGAGGAGAGCAAATCAGTTAAGGTCAGGAAGTTGAGGCCAGCTTGGCCAACATGGTGAAACCCCATCTCTACTAAAAATACAAAAATTAGCAGGGCATGGTAGTGGGTGCCTCTAATCCCAGCTACTTGGGAGCCTGAGGCAAGAGAATGGCTTGGATCTGGGGATGGAGGTTGCACTCAGCCAAGCCTGCACCATTGCACTCCAGCCTGGACAACAAAGTGAGACTCCATCTCAAAAAAAAAAAAAAAAAAAAAGAAAAGCAGAACTCAGAATTCAGGCTCTGTCCATGCAGTAGTTATAGACCTTGTATTGGGAAATGTAAGTCTGATAGCTAATCCCATGAAGCCTCATCTCCTTTAGATTTAAAATTGGGATAATATGGAAAATAGTATGGAGATTTCTCAAGGAACTAAAAATAGAACTACCATTCAACCCAGAAGTACCATTACTGGGCATCTATCCGGAAAAAAAAAAAAAAAAAAAAAGAAATCATTATTGTATTAGTCCATTTCACACTACTGATAAAGACATACCTGAGACTGAAAGATGAGGTTTAGTTGGACTTACAGTTCCACAGGACTGGGAAGACCTCAGAATCATGGTGGGAGGTGAAAGGCACTTCTTATATGGGCGTGGCAAGAGAAAATGAGAAGGATCCAAAAGCAGAAACCCCTGATAGAGCCACGAGATCTCTTAAGACTTATTCCCTACCACAAGAACAATACGGGGGAACCATCCCTGTGATTCAAATTATCTCCCACCAGGTCCCTCCCACGACAGGTGAGAATTATGGGAGTACAATTCAAGATGAGATCTGGGTGGAGATACAGAGCCAAACCATCTCATTCTGTCCCTGGCTCCTCTAAATCTCATATCCTCACGTTTCAAAACCAATCCTGCCTTCCCAACAGTCCCCTAAAGTCTTAACTCATTTCAGCATTAACCCAAAAGTCCACAGTCCAAAGTCTCATCCGAGACAAGGCAAAAACTCAAAAGCAAGCTGGTTACTTCCTAGATAAAATGGGGGCACAGGTATTAGATAAATACAGCCTTTCCAAAGGGGAGAAATTGGCCAAAACAAAAGTGTTACAGGGCCTATGCAAGTCTGAAATCCAGCAGGGCAGTCAAATTTTAAAGCTCCAAAATGATCTCCTTTGACTCCAGGTCTCACATCCAGCTCACATGGATGCAAGAGGTGGGTTTCCATGTCCTTGGGCAGCTTCATCCCTGTGGCTTTGCAGGTATAGCCTGCCTCCTGGTTGCTTTCACAGGCTGTCATTGAGTGTCTGCGGCTTTTCCAGATGCACAATGCAAACTGTCAGTGGATCTACCATTCTGGCGTCTGGAGGACGGTGGCCCTCTTCTCACAGCTCCACTAGGCAGTGCCCAAGTAGGGACTCTGTGTGGGGACTCCGACCCCACATTTCCCTTCTGCACTGCCCTAGCAGAGATTCTCCATGCAGGCCTTGTCCCTGCAGCAAACTTTTCTGCCTGGGTATCCAGGTGCTTCCATACGTCTTCTAAAATCTAGGCAGAGGTTCCCAAACCTCAATTCTTGACTTCTGTGCACTCGCAGGCTCAACACCACGTCGAAGCTACCAAGGCTTGGGGCTTCCATCCTCTGAAGCCACAGCCCAAGCTGTACCTTGGTTCCTTTTAGTCATGGCTGGAGAGGCTGTGATGCAGGACACCAAGTCCCTAGGCTGCACACAGCAGGGGGACCCTGGGTCCAGCCCAGAAAACCACTTTTTCCTCATAGGCCTCTGGGCCTGTGCTGGGAGGGGCTGCTGTGAAGACCTCTGACATGCCTTGGAGACACTTTCCCCGTTGTCTTGGGGATTAATATTGGGCTCCTTACGCAAATTTCTGCAGCTGGCTTGAATTTCTCCTCAGAAAATGGGTTTTTCTTTTCTATCACATTGTCAGGCTGCAAATTTTCCAAACTTTTATGCTCTGCTTCCCTTTTAAAACCGAAGGCCTTTAACAGCACCCAAATCACTCCTTGAATGCTTTGCTGCTTAGAAATTTCTTCTGTCAGATACCCTAAATCATCTCTCTCAAGTTCAAAGTTCCACAGATCTCTAGGGCAGGGGCAAAATGCCACCAGTCTCTTTGCTAAAACATAACAAGAGTCACCTTTGTTCCAGTTCCCAATAAGTTCCTCATCTCCATCTGAGACCACATCAGCCTGGATTTCATTGTCCATATCATTATCAGCATTTTGTCAAAGCCATTCAACAAGTCTCTAGGAAGTTCCAAACTTTCCCACATTTTCCTGTCTTCTTCTGAGCGTTCCAAACTGTTTCAGTATCTGCGTGTTATCAATTCCAAGGTCACTTCCACATTTTTGGGTACCTTTTCAGCAGTGCCCCACTCTACTGGTACCAATTTACTGTATTAGTCTGTTGTCACACTGCTGATAAAAACATACCCAAGACTGGAAAGAAAAAGAGGTTTAACTGGACTTACACTTCCACATGGCTGGGGAGGCCTCAGAATCACGGTGGGAGGCAAAAGGCACTTCTTACATGGTGGCAGCAAGAGAAAATGAGAAAGATGCAAAAGCAGAAACCCCTGATAAAACCATCAGATCTCGTGAGACTTATTCACTACCACAAGAATAGTATGGGGGAAACCGCCCCCATGATTCAAATAATCTCCCATGAGGTCTATTCCACAACATGTGGGAATTATGGGGGTACAATTCAAGATGAGATTTGGGTGGGGACACAGAGCCAAACCATATCAATTATATAAAATAGACACCTGTACCGCCAGGTTCATTGCAGCACTATTCACAATAGCAGTCATGGAATCAACCTAAGTATCCGTCAGTGGTGGATTGCATAAAGAAAATATGGTACATATACACCATGGAATACTATGCAGCCATAAAAATAGTGAAATCATGTCCTTTGCAGCAACATGGATGGAGCCCGAGGTCATTATCCTGAGTGAAATAATTCAGAAAGAGAAACTCAAATACTACATGTTCTCACTTATAAGTGGTAGCTAAACAATGGATTTACATGGACATAAGGATGAAAATAATAGATAGTGGGGATCCCAAAAGGAGGAAGGGGGGGGTGAGGAGCAAGGGTTGAAAAATTACCTGTTTGGTACAGTATTCACTATTTGGGTGATGGGTACACTAGAAGCCCAAACTTCACCACTATGCAATATATCCCTGTAACAAACCTGTAGCTGCACCCCCTGAATCTAAAATTTGAAAAATAAAGGTAATAATGTTTCATTCTTTATAGAGTCATTATGAAGCTCAAATAAAAGCTTTTAGTACCAAACCTACCACACAGTAAGTACTCAGTAAATATCGGCAATTATTGGGAGTGGGGTGTGCGTGTGGAATAGGAAGCTTGACTAGGATCGGGTGATTTCTGTATTAAATGCTGTCAAGCACTGACAGGTAATATAACCTTTTACAAGCCAAACCACTGGGTTCAAGTACCCAAATTCAGAGCTTCTTCCCCTCAACAGACTTTTTTCTTTCATTGATCAACATATTGTTATTTTAAAAGCCCATTTTGACTTCTCCCTGCCAGTTGTTCCAATAACAGCTACAGGGTGTCTTTGTGTTTTGAACAAGTCCTCATATCTCCTAGTGCTCCTGATCTCAGTGACCTTCAGACAGGGATTTACTCTGACCACAGATTGCTTCATAGGCAAGTGACCCACATCACTGTATGAACTCCTGCTCTCAAAAGGGCCTTGCATTTGGCTTAATGCCCTGTTGTTGACACCTTATCTTGAAATTCTTTTTGTATGTTGGGGGGTGTGGGGGAGATGGGGTCTCCATCTGTCACACAAGCTAGAGTGCAGTGATACAATCATAGCTCACTGCAGCCTTAATCTCCCAGGCCCAAGTGATCCTCCCACTTCAGCCTCCTAAGTAGCTGGGATTATAGGTGCATGCCACCATGCCCAGGTAATTTTAAAAAGTTCTTTTTTTTGGTAGAGATGGGGGTCTCAGTATGTTACCCAGGTTGGCCTTGAACTCCTGAGTGCAAGCAATGCTCCTGCTTCTGCTTCCCAAAGTATTAAGATTACGGGTAAGCCACCGCACCTGGCCCTTGAAGTGTTTAATAATTTTTAAACAATGGTCTCTGTGTTTTCATCTTGCTCTGGGACCTGAGAATGATGTTGCTGCTCCTGTATCAGAGTTTGGTTTCTGATGCGGGATACTCTTGTTCTCTGAGCCTCCTTAAATCCCACTCCTGGAGTAGGTGTTTGCTTTCCAATCAAGTTAGAAAATTGATGATGTGTGATCTCTTTTCTGAATCCTGTGGGAGAATCGCTTTACTATTTTATTCCTATGTGAAAGGCCTAGTGTTCATTTCATTAACCCAACTCCACACCCTCTTCACCTCAATCAACTTTGCTGTCTGATATCAAAACCCATTGATGAGAGAGATGGTGCAATCTAATTGTGGGTGATTAGATTAATGTTGTTGTTCATGGTCACCTGGGCTACAGGCACTTAGTGTGCTTCCAGACACTTGGGATCAATTGCCCTGTAGTTAAAACATCAGCCTTCAGACAGTTCTCCTGGAGCTCAAGAAATCATAGCCCTGTCACCTTTGTTGACCTGCCCATGGTAATATGGTTTCCAAACTGTCTCAGGAACTCAAACATCCCTTCTACCAGCTCCTACACACCATCAGAATGCCCTTTGCTAGTGTTATATCTGCCCTGCATCATTTTGGTTTACCTTCTATTTCTCCTTGTAATGTCAGGCTATGCCTAGAGATTGACAATTATAATTATTCCTCGGAGAGCCTCATATTAACAATAGCCACTGATCTAACTCAGATCATTCCAAACATCTTTATTTCTTATCCTCAAGTAGGACTTTAGCTCCTCCAAGCTTGAATTCTACACTTGCAAAGGAGAACTAAGATGAGGTTTCAAAATAATAGGGAACCTTCCTCTCTGTATCAGCCCCACAGCAGAGCCCCCTCTCCTCAGTAGACTTTTTTCCTCTTCTTGATCAACATATTATTATTTTAAAAAATCCATTTTGACTTTCCCTTGCCAGAAAAGGCTCTCCATCCTCCCTGCTGCACAGCAGGAAGCTCTTTCAGACTTGCTCAGATTGGTGGGTGGAGGAGACCACAATTATACCCCCTTTCAATGACATGTCTGGGGTTGCAGTGACTCCAGACAAAGAAGCTGAAATGTATGAAAGTTTCTGTGTCTTCAAGACAGAACCTAAAAATACCTGCCTGAGATGCAGGTTGGGAGCTATTTCCAACAACAGGACTCCAAGGTTTTCCCGCTGGGAGCTTGAGAGCCTCTGAATTCTTTTCAGCAGGCTGTCTAAGCTACCTGGTGATCAGGAGAGTGATAGACAAAGACCAACGCGGAGGTTTAGAAGGCTCCCCTAGAAGCACCCTGCCCCCTGTTTTCACCCCGCTGTGATGGGCGACAGATTTCTTCATGTCTGCTCTATGATATTTCAAATAGCTAAGGACACAGCCCATGCAGAGGGCAGGGTCTTTAGGGATCAGTGTTGATGCCATTGGTCCTATTTCAAAGAGACTGCTCTGTCATGGGGAGAATAAAGAAGAGAGAAATGTGAATGTGTAGAAAGGGATCTTGGAGATTTTTCAAGTCACTCTTTCACCTGATGCTTGGATTATCTCTAAGGTGGTTCCTCACCCAATCATCATACAGGCTTTGTTTTCATACTTCCTTTGATGGAGTGCTTACTATCTACGGAGGCATCACACTTTTTCTATCTTTGGCCACTCCCCTTTAAAACACTCTTCCTTGTTCTTGAGTCAAAATTGACCTGTCTCTAACATCTAATTAGGGGCATGGATAATTTATCTCACTCCTGTTCTACGGTTTAATATGTAGGGACTTGGAAACTTTGCTCACATGTTCCACAAAGCTTGTCTGCTGTAGGCCAGTGTCTCTGTTTCCTTCAAGCTTTCTTTCCATTACCTTGAGTCTAACCTCATGAGGCCTAACTCTTCTGGAAAATCCACCCAAGACCTTCTCAACTGTGGCACAGAGGTCATGCTTTCTGATATGGGCATGTGAGAGGACATTCTGGGAACATTTTAACAGTGCAAATGAGGATGAGGTTTTGCCATGAGACTCAGGGATGAACCCTTTCAACCTGAATTCTTTGAGGCATCCAGAGGTCAGCTGGGCTAACTGAATCTGGTGTTGAAATGCTCAATCTGAAATCCATATATGGACTCAGGAATGTCGTTTAACATTTTGTGATGTGCAAGGTCAGCCTCCTGGTTCCAGGAAAACTCTTTGTGTGATGGTGGTAGTGCTCTTCTTCCAGAAGGGTGAGGGAGAGTCTCCTGATTGGCTGAGCAACTTGAGAGGACAGAAACATCTGTTAAAGGGAGAGCAGAAAGAATCATAGCTGTGGAGGGCCCTTCATTTCTTTCTTCCTTCCTTCCTTCCTCTTTCTTTCTTTCTTTCTTTCTTTCTTTCTTTCTTTCTTTCTTTCTTTCTTTCTTTCTTTCTTTCTTTCTTTCTT
>NW_012115722.1:3378613-3387783 GCF_000951035.1 Colobus angolensis palliatus | reverse complement strand
TTTCTTTCTTTCTTTCTTTCTTTCTTTCTTTCTTTCTTTCTTTCTTTCTTTCTTTCTTTCTTTCTTTCTTTCTCCCTCTCTTTCTCTTTCTTTCTCTCTCTTTCTCTCCTTTCTCTTTCTTTCTCTTTCTTTCCTGACAGAGTCTCACTCTGCCACCCAGGCTGGAGTACAGTAGTGTGATCTTGGCTCACTGCAGCCTCTGCCTCCCGGGTTCAAGAATTCTCCTGCCTCAGCCTCCCGAGTAGCTGGTACTACAAGCATGCACCACCATGCCTGGCTAATTTTTGTATTTTTAGTAGATATGGGGTTTCTTCACGTTGGCCAGGCTGGTCTCGAACTCCTGACCTCAGGTGATATACCAGCCTCAGCCTCCCAAAGTGCTGGCATTACAGGCGTGAGCTGCTGCACCCAACTGCCTTCATTATTTCTTAAAAAGGATATAAAATACTTGCATGAGCCACATTGTAAAGAAGGGGAGATAACTGCACCAAAAACCTGGACTAAAGAAAATCATATAGTTTTGCATAAGAATAATTTCCTTTTTTATTTTTTGTGAACTTTTCTCTTTAAAAAATATTTTTTAATTCAAAAGTTTTCAAATCCACAGGAGGGTTGAAAACACAATAAATGATCATGTATCTTCATCTAGGTTCACCAGTCATTACTATCTTACTATAAACGACTTTTCCTCTTTACCTACACACACACTCTCTCTTTCTCTCTCCAAAAATAATTAGTAGACATCATGTTACATCCCTCCCACTAAATACTTTATCTGGCATCACCCAAGGAGAAGGACATTCTCCTCCTCAACCAGAACACCATTATCATAGCTAAGCAAACTGTTAATTCAATAATGTCATCAACATACAGTCCTTACTCAAGTTTCAACATTTTCAAAAGACAGTTCTTTTGAATTTTTTTTTAATCCTGGATTTAATCAAATTCCTTGCATTTCATTGATTGTTACTTGTTTTTGTTTCTCCCAACCCAGACAAATGCTACCACATCCCTCTGGTTTTCATCACATTGTGTCATTTGAAAAGGGTTTTGCAGAACAAGCCACATTTGCAATTTGTCTGGCCACTTTCTCCCAGTTAGGTTCAGGTTAAACATTTCTTGCAAGAACGGTTTCCTGCCACAGCATCACACCAGGAACATTATTGGTTTCATTTTTAAAAGAACTTCTTAATGCCTGCTCTTCCCTGTCCCACCAGCAGAACAGCAGCAATGACCATGACACCCACAACAGAGCACCCATTTAGAAGATGAGAGAAGATGGTTCTTTGTGGGCAATCCCAATAGAATTGAGAAGATTTTGAAAAGGTGGTAAATAAGGTGACTCCAAATGGGCTGTAATAAGTATGTATTTACAGACAGAGTAGCTCTAAAGTACCTGATCTGATTTTTAGTTACGCTTAAAGGTAAGAAAAGAATGGACTTAGGTATTTTACATGTAACATCAGATGTCTTGTAAAAATCTAGTGTCTCAGAGATTTTGAGTAAAACTGAAATGTCCTTATGATTAATCAACTGCCCATATGACTGTGACAACTGGTTGTCATCAGCTCCTTAGTCTTCCTCAACATCTCCCCAACTATTCTGGGGACTCTCAGGGCAGGTGGTGTCCACTAGGTGCTTTAGAATGACTCTATTCATGGGCTTTCACTCTGAACCTCGTCAAGCCTTGGCCACAGATACCCCTGTAAGGACCGCACTGCCTGAGTTTCCTGCCCTCAGTCATGCGCTCTGCAACCTGTTCTCCGAATCAATCCAGTCAATGACTGGACCTCACAAAGTCTCTCAGGAGTATAGTTCTTTTTTTTGAGATGGAGTCAGGCTGGAGTGAAGTGGCGCAATCTCGGTTCACTGCAACCTCTGCTTCCCGGGTTCAAGCAATTCACCTGCCTCAGCCTCCCAAGTAGCTGGGACTACAGGCACCTGCCACCACACCTGGCCAATTTTTGTATTTTTAGTAGAGATGGGGTTTCACCATAGTGTTCAGGCTGGTCTCGAACTCCTGATTTCAGGTGATCCACCCACCTCGGCCTCCCAAAGTGCTGGGATTATAGGCATGAGCCATGGCGCCTGGCCAGGACTATAGTTTTATAGTATAGTTTCTTGGTTTTAACCATCCTGCTCAAAATCAGGGTTTAAAATCAGTTCAATCATCAGGGCTCAAAATCAGTTCTTTGGGCATATAAGTATGGGAGGAGGGTGAGGCTGGTGTTATAAATTCAGATGTCTTGCTGTCTTTCTCCACTTTCATTGTGTTCTCATTTTCATTAATTCCTGTACCCAGAGTTTCTCTTTCCTCCAACAGCACATTATCTTCTTGCCATTAAAGCCTCCTATAGACATCACATACAGTAGCTACTTGGAGGGCAGGGTCTTACTCACCTGTGGCCTAAGCTCACCTTCAATAGAAACAACACAATCTAACCAAGACCAACATTCTGTTATGTGTGTTTTATTAGAAACCATTTCTTCAGGATATATATATCCATCTCTCTACAGATATAGACATAGTTACTATATAGATGTAAACTAAAAGATTTATTTAAAATATAAATAAATACATGTTTTAGAATTTTATGGCCAAATATATTTGGGCATCATTGTGTTAAACACAATTGAATACATTTTTCTGTTGTTGCAGATGCTTTAACAGAATAGTGTGCATTGTGAATCTCCAAGAAAGGGTTATTGTTGCAGCATTTCTCTGCTTACTGGAACAAGAACCCTTATTTCTTGGAGGAGCTTATGGAACTACTGTCACTCCAAACCTGCTTGGGAGCATCACTTGCTTTAGGAGTTGTACTTACAGAGGATCTCTTTAAGGAGGTCTAGCTGGGACTAGGTATGTTTTAGTGTCTTGTGCCAACTGGCTGATTTTGGAAGCTAAAAGAAGAATTAGCAGGAGGGTGAGTTGTTTTTTATTTAGAGTTTAAAAAACAGCTCCAGGGTGTGTTTACCCAGTAGGTTCTGCCCTACTAGTCATTAGATAAGAAAACTTTTTTGTACTTTGTATGTTTTTATTTTGTGATCTTTCCCTAAAGAGCCAAGAGAGAGCTCTGTCATTCTATCAAAGATATGATAAAGTCTCTCTCTATTTCACCCCTTAGTTCACCATTCCTTTATGGGAATCTTTTATGTGAGAGACACTAAGCCCAGTTCTACGGAGGTTATGAAGGGACACAAGTCTTGTTTTCTTCTCGCAATGTTGTAATTGAAGTATAAATAGAAGCATAATTCGAGAATTACTACTTGTCCTTTCTCATCAATCACCACTCTTTAAGCGTACCACTGGGATAATTCTAAAAGTGCTAAGTCCTTCCTCTCAATTTCTTCCCTGACAATATCTGAAAGGGTTTTAGGAAGTATAGTAATATTTGAGTTGTATGCAAATTTCCTCTGCAGGAAAACATGGAGACGGTGGCTGGGGTATCAGTTGCACACAGTCTAAACATTCCCTGCAGTCTTAATTAACCACACTTGCTTTCCTCTTGCTTCAGGCTGAGTCAGCCCAACCACCACTGAAGCCAGTTACCAGCCTGCATGATCACGTGATGTGTGACTACATCTTGGCCTGTGATAAAGGATCTTGTCTCTTGACCCACAGGAGTTTGTAACATTCTTCTAGTGTATACTGTCATTACTATTGCATTGAACCAAAGTAAATGAATGTCTACTGCCATTGTCATAGAAAAAGAAGAAGGAAGAAAGGAAGGAAGGAAAGAAGGAAGGAAGGAAGGAAGGAAGGAAGGAAGGAAGGAAGGAAGGAAGGAAGGAAGGAAGGAAGGAAGGATCATCTGCTCCATGTAAACTCCCCTGATCCTCACAGACGCGACTGAAGGATTTGTGCTTTCACAAAGCTTTGCATAGACCTGCGCCTGGTTGTGCATTCTCTTCAGTCAGTCACTGTGGTAAGGTAGTAATTGCATGCCTGGGTTTAAATAATGATTCAACCCTTATCAATTGGCCATGTGAATCCAGGCAAGCTATTTAAACTTTGTAAACTTCTCTTGCTAAGCCCTTAACTTTGTACTAGCCTAGCCCTAACTACTCTAGACGTATAAACTCATTGAATCCTTCTGACAATGTTATAGGATGGTACTTCATTAACCCCAATTTACAACCAAGGCCAAGTAACGTCTCCAGGGTTGATGTGTGCATTTCCTTGCAAGGGTGAAATGAGATAGACAATCAGTGTAAAACCCTTCTTAGCACAGTGCTTGGTCCATAGTTAGCAAACCAAATTATAATTTTCATTCACTAGTTTTTAAGATGAAATTTACATAATATTAGGTGTTAGGCATTATTCTAAATGTTTCAGACATATCATCTCATTCAACTCTATGAAGTAGGTATAGTTTTCATGTCCATTTCACAGATGAGGAAAGTGAGGCACAGACAGGTAAGACATTTGCCCAGGGTCACACAGTTGTTTAGTGGTGGAGACCAGATTGCATCTCAGAAAGCCTGTCTCAGAGATCACACTCTTAGTCTTTATACTAAATGATCACTAACATTGTTCCTTGTTTAAGTGTCTGTAGGCACCCATTTGCCCATGACTTTGGACAGGGACTGTTTCACAGTTCGTGACTTCTGTAAGCCTATACCACCACCCAATCCCTGTCACCTCCCACTATCTCCACACCCAGAACTGGGAGGTTCTAGGTGAATTTGTTGTCAAATGCACATGTATACCAATAGTAACATAAGTTTTGATGAAGAAATTATTAGAAAACTCGTAGAGGTGGTAAATGTGAAATTTGTGCTTGAAATGGGAAAACAAGTTAAGGAGGTACTGGTAAGCACAATTTCAGTGAAATGCATGCAGGAATTCCTGGGCAAGAAAGTCACCGACTCCTGCTGAATCTTGGATAGAATGTTTCCTCCAGTGTGTCAGAGAAACTGGGTAAGTTTAGTTCCTTTATTATGTCACCTGCTTATGTGTGTCTACACTGACAACAAACACTTGAGTTCTTACCATCAGCAAGATACTAAGTTAAACCCCTTACTTGCTTTCATGGATATTGTAATCCTAATTTAATCATTTTGACAGGCAGAGGAAGGAGGTCCTAACAGTATCCCTATTTTACAGATAAGTAAACTGAGTCATGGGACCAATAGACTCAAGGTCACTCACTAGTTAGATTTTTTTTGGGGGGGGACAGAGTTTTGCTCTGTCACCCAGGCTGGAGTGCAGTGGCATGATCTCAGCTCACTGTAACCTCTGCCTCCCAGGTTCAAGCAATTCTCCTGCCTCAGCCTCCGGAGTAGCTGGGATTGCAGGTGCATGCCACCACACCAGGCTAACTTTTCATATTTTTAGTAGAAATGGGGTTTCACCATGTTGGCCAGGCTGGTCTTGTCTTGAACTCCTGACCTCAAGTGATCCACCCGCCTCAGCCTCCTGAAGTGCTGGGATGACAGGCGTTGAGCCACAGCGCCTGGCCGATTAGGATTTGAATCTACATCTTCAGTAGTAGAGCTCCTCTTACTGTTTCAATGGGAGCAATTCCAGGGGTCAGTGAAGTGAGGGACAAATTTCTGATGGCTTTGGTGAGTCCTAGAGTCTTGCTGGGTGCCCATCTCTTCTTGTCAGTTTTTCTCAGTTGTTGACGTCCAGCCCTCTGATCTATGGAGTGCAGCCAAGAAAAGGAACTCAGGGTAGAGAGAGAGCCCTAATGGCAAGATACTGTTTGCTTCTGAAAGCTGTTCCTAAATAACATACCTACTGAATGCACAGAACATCTTTGGTGTAAATACTGACTTAGACTGAGAAAGTTGTCTAAATTTACAGTACCCGAATCAGTTGTATGGCTTTACTCTAAAATCCTCCATATTCTAATTTTTCTTAGTTTCTCCTTGGATTTTAATGCTCAGAAATCTACCATCATGTTGAGATAGTGGTATAGACCATGTCATAAAAATTGTCTTTGATGCCAACGGCAGACAAATATGACTGTTTTTATTGGAAGGGGAGGGAAAATTGGCATCAGCTAGGAAGTCACTGTGTGTTCACTATCAATGACTTCAGTTCCCTCTGGTTGGCTGCTTCACAAATCCCCAAGCTCCATGAAACAACACAAGAAACAATAAAAGGAAAAAAAGCAAGCACAGGGTGATAAAAAGGCATCCAGAAAGATTTTCATAAATGCAACAGTACTTTAACAAAAAAAGCAATTTCATGTCTACTCCAGGTAGACACATAAAATCTTATGAACAAGTTCAAAGTCTCATTCATGGGGTTTTCTTGAAGATTCTTTTAAAATTTTAAAGGAAAGGAGTTGGATTGGAAGAAAGGGGGAGAAAATGACTTTTGGGGCCATGTGAGTTTGGCAATCAGGGAAAAGATTCTTTACATCTTCCCTCTTTAGAAGTGTCGTGAGTCTTGAAGCTCCCAACATTAGTGGTGTCTAGACGGAGGTTGCCTTGTCACGGGGCTCATTAGTATTCATCATTAATTCATATTTTCAAAGCAACAAAGGAGAAAACAGTAGTAGGAAGAATAAGAAAATGTCAAATCCTGGGAGTAACATTTCAGTGCAGTGTTGCAACTAAGGTTAGCGGAGGTTGTGCTGTTTAAAAAGTCAATCCAAACACAGGGAATAGAAGCAAGCATACTTTCTCTTTCCCATTTAATGCCAAATGCATTCTCCTAGGTTCCAGCCTGTCTCTTCCAATCTGGAAGCTTCCTTGTATCCCAGACTCACCAACCAAGTCTCTGAGTCCCTGTTGAGAAGCTCGTTTGATAATCATGACCGCATACATTTATGAAGTGCATGTTTGTGCCAGGTGCAGTGCTTAGGGATTTACAGGATTATCTCATTTCACTTCACAACAACCCTATGAGGTCATGCCCACATTATCCCTTATTTTACAGGCAAGGTAACTGAAGACAAAAAGGGGACGTGCCTGGCCTGAGGTCACCCAGCTGGTAAATGTCATGGCTGAGACTCAAACCCAGGTAATCTGGCTCTAGAGACTGTGTGCGTTAGTGGGGGACATCTACCCTAAAGAGGACATTGCTTCTCCGGCCCCAGAGACTTTCCCTTCTGAAGGCTCATTCATACCCACCCTCTTCTCCTGTTCGACATGAAATGGTTTGGATTTTTGGTTATGAGAGTATAGATTGAAAAAAGACCATATATTTGGCATCATGTTTCACGGAGCCTCCTGTCCTCACCATGGAGGTTGAAAATAACTTAGCCCAGTGAGGTTTTTCCTCCTACAAATGTGATAATTCTCTACTTTCCCTTGATGAATGGCTATATGTAAGCCTAATATTAATATATAAGAAGCTGTATTTTCAACTACCGTTTTATAAAGTATACATATTAGTAGGATATATGTGTTCTCTATTGCTTTGTTTTTTTTGTCAATTCTTATACTAGTGTATATTTCCATGACGCCTAACACCAATTACTCCTAACGCTTTTTCTTTACTTTTACCACTCTCTTATTCTTCATTTTAGCAAGTGCCAGCGAACTTTCCTTGGGTGCTTATACCATGTCAGGCTCCAGGCTAAGAACTGGGAGAACGAGGATGAAAAGAGTAAGGTCCATGTTTTCAGTGGCTGTTTCCCAGACAAGGGAATCGAAAGTTATCATAGAAAATGATAGCTAACATGTATTGACACTATTTGCCATTCTGAGCATGTTGCATATGTGTCTGTTCTTAATCTTTAGTTAGTTACTACTATGTCCATTTTACAGATGAAAAAACCAAGGCATAGAGAGGCTAAATCACTTGCCTGCAGACTCATAGCTAGCAAGAGGGCAGCTAGCATTGTAGGCTGAGGAATCTTGCTACAGGGTCTGGGCTCCTAACTGGTCTGATTCAAAAGTAAATTACACAGATTGGGTGTGGTGGCTCACACCTGTAATCCCAGCACTTTTAGAGGCCGAGGTGGGAAGATCACTTGAGATCAGGAATTCAAGACCAGCCTGGCCAACATGGTGAAACCCCATTTCTACTAAAAATACAGAAATTAGCTTGGTGAGGTGGTGCACACCTGTAATCCCAGCTACTCAGGAGGCTGAGGTATGAGAGTTGCTTGAACCCGAGAGACAGAGGTGGGAGTGAGCCGAGATCTCACCACTGCACTTCAGCCTGGGGGACAGAGTGATTGTCTGTATCAAAAATAAAAAAAGTAAATTACACAATTATATTTAGCAAAGAGAGCACTGGACTCTGCCTGCATGTCTCAGGCACAGATGGAGGTTGATATGTGAACTGGGGCTTGAGGGATAAAGGATAAGTAGAAGTTAACCAGGCAGGCTGGGTGTGGTGGCTCACACCTATAATCCCAGCACTTTGGGAGGCCGAGGCAGGTGGATCACCTAAGGTCAGGAGTTTGAGACCAGCCTGGCCAACCAACATGGTGAAACCTCATTTCTACTAAAAATACAAAAATTAGTTGGGTGTGGTGGTGCGCACCTGTAGTCCCAGCTACTTGGGAGGTTGAGGGGGAAGAATCGCTTGAATCCAGGAGATGGAGGTTGCAGTAAGCCAAGATTGCACCACTGTACTCCAGCCTGGGTGGCAGAGCGAGACTTCTTTACACACACACAAAAGTTAACCAGACAGAGAAAATAGCATATTGCCTGACAGAGAATACAGTCCATGCAAGGGCACAGGTGTCTGAGAAGACAATGTAGGTAAATAATTTACAGAGGTTGAATGTAGAATGAGGGGGTGTGGAGGCATAGGACTGCATGAGATAAGGATCGACAAAGCACATTGTCATTTACACAGAAAAGTGACTGGGCTATTTCGTGGGTAATGGGAGCTATACAAGGCCCTATGTAGGAATGTGCACTCACTCAATTCTGATTATAACATTATCTCCATGGTTCAAAATGCAAATGAAATCAGGGATGTCAATCCTTTCAGGAAATATTTTCTGGTATTAGTTTTTATTCCTTTTCTTTACTTATTTTGGGAAATGTACTAGTCTATAAGAAGTAGAGTACAGTTGAGAAATACAAATCTGCTTTAGGTTGTCAGTCTAAACAACATTTTGCACTGTCCAAGCCTGTAGGAATTAGTGCAGATGGAATAAGAGCTGAGGTTAGTTGTGACCTGACTACAGAAAACAGCCTGGAAGGTTATGGGTCCCAATAATCCCTTGAAATGTGCTTTTTTTTTTTTTTTTTTT
>NW_012115722.1:3255414-3378528 GCF_000951035.1 Colobus angolensis palliatus | reverse complement strand
CCCGGCTAGTTTTTGTATTTTTAGTAGAGACGGGGTTTCACCGTGTTAGCCAGGATGGTCTCGATCTCCTGACCTCGTGATCCGCCCGTCTCGGCCTGAAATGTGCTTTTAAAGAAAATAATGTGTATCTCTTTCTCTTAAAGATAAAGCGTAGCCAAAAGACAAACAAACCTGCTTAATTGAAGATAATCAGTTAGGATACAGTTAATTGAGGCCACACTGAACAAACTGGTGGTGAAACAATTTATCCTGTTGATTTAAGGTCCTTGATTTGATCTCCATGTGGATCTGTTAGTTTCAGCTAAGAGTCTTCATCTGTTGAGCCAACTCTGATTGATTTGTAGTATGTGTTTCGAGAAGTCTTCTGAGGCTTTACCTATGGTCAATGAGGAAGACTGCTGTAATCCACTAGTAATGTCTGCAGAGGTCATAGGAAGGGTTAATGGTAGCACATTTGCTAAGTGATTTCTATCCCTGGTCAACAAGAACTCTGATGCAACGTTACAGATATTTGGTGTCCTCTTTTAACAGTGACCTCAAGATTTGGAGTTGGTGGAAGGGGAAAAGTAATGATGGTTGCGTGGGTGGTTCTCTAACACTGCCTCAGTACAGGGAACCAAACCAATGTCCATGGTTAACCCACAGTAGCACAATATGACCACACTCATAGACAGTCACGCACCATATAATGATATTCTGGTCAATGATGGACCAAATATATGGTGGTCTCATAAGATTATAATTCTGTATTTTTACTGCACCTTTTCTATGTTTAGATGTGTTTAGAGTTACCAATACTATTGTGTTACAACTTCCTACAGTATTCAGCACAGTAACATGCTGTACCAGTTTGCAGCCTAGGAGCAATAGGCCATACTGTATAGCTTAGGTGTGTAATAGGCTACACCATCTAGGTTTGTGTAAGTACACTCTACGATGCTTGCAGATGAGAGAGCCTAACAGCATATTTCTCAGAACGTATCCTCCGCCCCCCGTAGTTAAGCAATGCATGATTGTAATTGTACAACAGATATTAGTATTGTGTGAGTTAATAGCCCCCTCCTGTATAAATCCAGAGGAACATGGTTAACACAATTCTGTTCAGTTAGTGCAATTTGCTGAACTAGACTTTAAAACAAAATCTAATTTTAAATAGTACTCCGGTTTTCAGAATATATCCTATTTTTTCTATGTAGCTTAAGAGGCTTACAATGTGTTTGCATCTGAAACAGGTGAAATTACTATAGGAAATTTCCTTATGGCTGTTACATAGCCAGGGTTCTACTGTAAAAAGGCAGCATGGATGGCCTCTGAGTAGCTGAGTTTAAATAGAACATTTATAATTAGTGAAATATTATAACAAAGGTAGACGTTAAGAATCTGCTTGGGTGTTAAGGGGAAATGATGTGGGTTTTTTTTTTTTCTAGTTTATTTTGTAATTCCTGTGGTAACTCTAAGCTTTAAGTCTAAGTGAATGAAGGACAAATTCTCAAAACATAACATTTGCCTGTATTATTGCTGATTTTATCACCAGACTATAAGTTTTTCTTCTGAGAGATTTTGATTTATATACCCACCTGAACTGCATGTGATATGACTACTACCATACCACATACAATTTTCTTGCAATTTCATATTAGGGTGATGATAAGAAAATCAACCCTATAAACAAATGGAAAACACTTTGCCTTCTGAGAAGTTTCAGGCAGAAGCAGAGGAGAGATTTAGTGGGAAAATGAACCTAGCAAAACATATTTTAAAATAGAATAATAGGCAAGTTTATCAATTCATACTTTCTTTGACTCTAATTCTTTGTGTTGGCAAAAATCCTGTCCAAGGCAATATAACAAAGAAGAGAGGGGGAGAGAGCGAGTAGGAGAGAGAGAAAGAAAGAGAAGGGAGGAAGGGAAAGCAGAAGAGAGAAAAAGAAAAAAGAGGGAGGAAGGAAGGAAGAAAGGAAGGAAAGAAGGAAGAGAGGATGGAAGGAAGGGAGGGAAGGAAGTCCAAATGGGAAATATCACATTGAATGTAATAAAGCTGTCAATATTTGACAGATTTTGAACTACAAAAAAGACATCTTCATATGTTTCAACCTAACAGCACTTAGTGACTTCCAAGCAGTTGGATTTAGGACATTTGCACAGACCCATCTGTGTTAACTGGCTCGGAGTCCAAGCCATGTGCAGACCGGTCTTTCCCTAATTGCATAAAGATTTTTGTATTGAGCACCTTTGAAAATAGCTCCGGCTTCCCAAGGGGCATCTTTTCTTGGTGCCTGTGACCTCTAAAGAGAAACACAAATCACAGGCAGAGAAGTAGCTGTTTAAACATCCTTTGATTTCCCCTCGTCATTTAGTAAATGCATTAAATTAAGCTGCAGATGTTTTGCTGTCAACACAACACTGTATTATGGTGTGTTATTTTCCTGATAGAAACATTTTATATACTGTAAATAAACACAGTTTTGTTAATTAGTTAATGAATTATTTTTTAATGCTCCATTAGGCTTTAGGGAAAAAATAGCTTAAGCTATTGAAATTTCTCATTTTTAATAAACAGACCTTATGGTAAATATAGAATGCCTAGTATCTGGTGAAATGGTAGCCCTTGCAGGAAAAATTATGGCTCCAGCTCTCAGTTTTAAGTTATTATGTGCTGCTTAGAGTATTTTAGGCTTGGGGATTAAGGTTTGTTAGAAATGCCCAGGATTTACCATAACATCTTGAAGGGAGGGAGATACTAGGGGTGTGCTTATTTTATATTTTGTTTTTCTTGCAACAGAGAGGTGTTTTAAACAAATGGCAGACAAATTGAGAATTCTGCACTTCAAGTCCAACTCATCCTGAGAAATGCCAGAATTTTAGCAACAAAACAAACCCGCAAGTCTTCGTTCTTGAGAGTCAGGCCGTTTTCCTCCAAACAAGGACGAAAGGCTCTTTGCTTGTGGAGTGTCTCAGTCTAGCAGTAGATTGGAAAAATGTCCAAGCAGGGGACTCGAGTTCTCTCCCGGATGAGTTCATTTCAATAGTCACTGTGTTTCATCGGATGCAGCTGGTTACATTTTTAATAGGCAGATGGCTAATTTTACAGTTCCAAGCCAATCTCTCATTGGACAACATCCAGAAAGCCCGTGGTAGGGTGATGCCCAGCAGAAAGTTCAACAGGACACTTGGGGGGAACATATGCTAATGTCAGCCCTTTTACTTAAACGTCTTTAAAAAGAATATTCAGTGCTAAGCTGAGGGATTTTCACAGACTCAAGCCTAACACCAGATGGGTGGCCAGCTATGAAGTCCTTAGGGCCTGAGCAAATGCTCTTAATCTGGCTTGGATGGTCAGAGAATCAAATAGCAGCAAACCAGTAATCTCTGAGTGATTTTTAAAAATGACAAAGGTGTATGCACTTGCAGAAATGACCTGGCTAACTAGAGAAGCAAGTTTCTCTTAATAGAAGCCCACGGCCTTATTAAAACCCTGTGGTCCTATGATTACCTCGGTATCCCGACCTCCGTTTTGAGTGCCCCTCCCCATCTGACCTTTATGGAGTTACACGAATGGATGTCCATTTACCTCCCCCCAGGTGACAGCCCCTCGTCTCCAGGGTCAGAGAGGGCGGAATGTCTGTTGCAGTTAAGCATCCTTAGTTTTAAACTGTTTGGAAATCTCTCTCTCCAAGGAAATGGCTATTTAGACATCTTAATTAAAAGGGAATTTGGAAATATCTCCCGTTTTGCAGTGCATGTAATCAAGCATTTCTTTTTCTCTGCAGAAGGACTTTGGTTGCCTCTTCACAAAAGGCTTTGAAATGTCCTAAAACAATCCCCCGCAGCTCAGGGTGGGGGAAGGGACGGGAGAGAAAGAGAGAGAAGAAAAAAATAAAAAAAAAAAAAAAAAAAAAAAACAAAAAAACCAAAGCAAAAAACAACAAACATTTTCTGGGAGGTGATAAAAGTCTTGGAGGCAAAGTATCCTTATTTTATCCCATGTGATGAATTGCCATAGGGTGGCTGGAAAACGATTTAAGAACCACAATGGCAAATGCCGTTGTTTAAATGAGGCAAATGTTGTTTGCCTCTAAGCAAAATAAAAGCTAAGGATCAGAAGAAAAAGGGGATCAAAAGATCTTTCTCCAAACAGATTTATAAAAGAGAGTGATTTTTAAATGATTTCAACTCCTACTTTATAAAAATATTTTATGAGGCACTTTTCTGAAAATAACATGCTTCTGAAGAGTTTTCCTCCTCAAATCGCTTCCTGAAAATGGTGGCTTTACTTTCATGCAGCACAATTGCCTACACAAGACCTTATTTAAAACAATGCAAAAGAAATTTGACAAAGCTAGTAACTCCGCACAAGGAAACTGGGCTTTTTTTTTTTTTTTTGCCGGGAAAATAACCTTCAAACCTCAAACTAAATCTGTAAATTCTTCTATCAAATTTTTCTTTCAAGAACCTGGAAAGCGGTTCGTTTTGTTTTATCGAGCAGACTGTGAAAAGAGTTTTCTTGCAGAGTTTTTGTTTTATAATCAAAATAATTCAAGGGAAGTGACACGACTTTTCTTTTGAGATTTTTTTTTTCTGGACAAAATCTAGCAGAGGGAGAAAGAGAAAAAAACTAACCAAATCCAAGACTTGCAGACAAAAGTTACACACAATCAGAAAACCCTCAAAGATAGGTATAAATTATTCTGTCACTAAATTAAAGTATTGGTAGAAGAAAAGTCTTAAAAATGTAAAATGAGTACTAGCCAAATACCTTCACAGTTAATGGAATTATGGAAACCTCTCTCTGGTGTGAATACCCCCAAACACATTTTAGATTTATTTTTAAAGTGTAGTTTAAAGAAACTTTATACCATTTACAGAAAAAAAAAAAAAAAAAAACTTTGAAAGGAAAAGAGCCAAAAGAAAAGCAGAAATTAGGGCAGTTTTTAAACTACAAGCCAACTGTTTGCTCTACTTTGCTTTATTTATTAGTTCTCAAGGTATTTAAAACTTGAGCATTAAAACTGCAGAATAATTTGCAAATGAATGCAGTTGCAGTTGTGAAAATATAACTCACAGCTGAATGTGGGTTATTCAGACAAATGGCTGCTTTGTTCGAGGAGGGGAAGTAAAGTTCTGTGTTAATTTATTACAAACTGCAGCATTTCATCCCTGATGTCCAGGCAACAATGTTTTTTATTTCAAGTAATTTATAAGCACTTCCCAGAGCACTTAGCGGTGATGTCCTTGGCTGTTTTGCTCCCAGAGACGGAGTGTATATGTATTTACTGTGGGAATTTGTTTTTAATAAAACTGTTGTAAGGCATTTTTATTCCTCTGCTTTGTTACATTAAAAACATTCGCTGCATAAGTAATGTATTTTATTCCAAGTTGAAAGGCAGCAGATCACAGCCGGCAACTGTATTGGGGGGTAGAGAATAAAGACGAGAAAAGTAATGTTTAAAGCGAACCAGACCCTTTTCTGGGTTGCTCTAGGTGTCTCTTTGCCTCTGCATTTAAGGGAAGCAGGGATTAGATGACCAAGGGCCCAGGAAAAGTATCTAGGAGGTCCCAGGATGTGGGCACTTGCATAGAATGGAGAAACAAAAAGAGAAGAGTAGACTAAGGTGCAGCGAATGTGTGTTTGTGTGCTCCCGTGCATGTGTGCATAAACATGCACACATGTGTGTGATCAATGTTATAAGTTCTTATAAGTTCATGATTCCCCTGTATCTCCTACAGTCAGTTCACTACCCTAGATAATCCAAAATTGGCCTTTGTTTCTATGATTAAGGAAAACAGATATTGCCTTTGTATGTACACATAGACAATTTTAAAAATCAGATTCTGTGTGGTAGCAAGAAATTGTGGCAAGTTTTCAACTTCAGTGAGAGAATTGTGGAGTGATCTAAGAGTTTCAAGGGTCCTGTCCCGGGGGTAGCTGTTCTGCTGATGCCAAGAGTCTTTCTGGAGATCCCAGCATTTCAGTGGCCTTTAACCATTTTTCTTTATCAAGGGGGATGAGTTGGTTAAAGTCATAGCTCATTTGTCAACCTATTTTATCAATCTATCATCTATCTATCTATCTATCTATCTATCTATCTATCTATCTATCTATCTAATCTCTCATGCAGATTTATCATCCTTAAAACTTAGAGAGGGAGAAAATAATTTGTGCCAGTCCTAACAGCTGATGCTATAGGAAGTTGATAGATAATTTCCATACGAATGTGTTTGCAACAACAGAAATGTACTATCTTTAACATGCATCACATGGTGCTTTACACGTGAACACAGTTAATGCAATCTTGTGCTCCAATGGCAAAGATTGTAACAGGCCTTGCAGCCTACTGAAGTAATAGGAGTTATATAAAATAGAGCCTTATAATTATCTAGATACATTTGAGAAGTTCTTCATAATTTGAAAATTGCTTTGACTTTTAAAAAGAAATTTGATGAGCAATTACTCTATAATAATAGATTTTTAAACTTATTATTAAAAAAATAACGAGAGAACTGTTTGAACAAATTATCTTTAAGAGAATGCAGCTTTTTTTGTTGTTGTTCCTCTGTCCACTAACTTTTCCAGAAGTGAGAAGTAAATTAAAATACAGATTGCTGTGTTAATTAGCCATAAAAATAATATTTATTATTTGTAAAAGGGCCATGAAAATAAGCATAGGCCTGTGGGCCAGGGAATCGAAAGAAATTAGGAAGCAGATCTGATAAGAATCAGACCTTGGTGTTTAATGCAGACTATTTCTCTTCTCATCCAGTAACAATCCCTAATGGAGAAGAATGATAAATACTTTCTCCTGTTTCTTTATTTAAAAATCAACTTTTTTTTTTAAGACCAGCTCCATAAAGCTTTCCTGACTTTATTCATCTTTTCTGACTCCTAGGCTGGGGAGCGTATGTGTGCATATATGTAAACTTTCAGGACTGGGAAGGCCTTTAAGGGTCACAAGGCAGTCCTTCCTCTAGGCCTTGATTGTCTCATGTGAAAGTGGGTAGGTTACCTCGGGAAGAAAGAGGAATGGGCACTGGGAATTCTCGCAGAACATGAGTGTGGAATAGAGCTGGGCTCAGGAGATAGATCCAGGCTAGACGGAGATCTGCACATTCTGAGGTTCTTGCAGGGCCCATCCCACAGCCTTGCCTCTGGGGCTTCTAACAGCTTGGGTCCCTTGGATAAAATGGGAGTCATGTGTTTTTCCCTTAGTGAAGAAATCAACTTAAGAACTAGTAATATGAAAATAATGTTCACAGTGTTTTTAAAAAAACGAGAGAGAGAAGCCGGGCACAGTGGCTTATGCCTATAATCCCAGCCCTTTGGGAGGCTGAGGTGAGAGAATTGCTTGAGCCCGGGAGTTTGAGACCAGCCTGGGCAACACAGTGAGACTCCATCTCTATTAAAAAAAATAAATTTTTAAAAATTTTTTTTAAATGAGAGAAAGAAAACAGAAAAAGATAACACATCTATTCCAGAATTGGCAGCGACAGTTGAGCATATTCAGCTGACATTGGAAACAATTATCTATCAATCAAATGATCCTCAATTTAAAATTTGTCCAAACAAATATTTACCGTGTATGATGAATCTTAGTGCTTCTGGAAGGAATCTGTTCATTTAGTTCTCTAAATGAACAGACTTCAAATATTAGTTGTCTCTCTGCTGAGATAATTTTTTAACCCCCTTTTAAGCATGTCTTTAATAAGCTATGATGGTTAATTCATACACCGTAGAATTTTTGAGCAGAAAACAGCCTTATCCCTACAAATCGAAGCCCAGAGTGACTAAGAGACCAATATACTGCTTCCCAGTTGAGCAGTCATTTCACAGAACCATTCTGCCTACTAAATACTAGTTAGCAAGGAAAAGAGAAACTCATGAAGTTAAAGGGGCTTTCCTTCAGAGTGTGGAAACCCTGACTCTCTCAACCATGTGTTCTAAGGCAGATCCTCTGCAGTAGGGGTAGAGTCCTCTGTGTGTAGGCGGCAAGCTCTACAGGTTGACCACTTCGGCTCCCAGCCTCCGATCCACCCCCTACCAGCTGGGTGACATTGGGCTGGTGACTTTACCATCTTTCTGCTTCAGTTTTCTTATTTGCAAAATTGGAATGATAATGATAATAACATCTACCTTATAGGGATGTTATAGGACTTAAATATGTTATAAGGTATTTTCTGTGTAAACAAAGTTTGGCATATTGGACACGCCTTAGTGTTACGAAACACTATCATTTCATGGCAGAATCTGGGTTAACACGTGTCATTGAATTGAGTAACACCCATATGGAAACTTGACTTGGACTTTTGCTTAGTAATAGGACACTTTTCTGCCCCATTTTCTCTTTTCTAAAGTGTTTTTTTCACCAATCATGGTGGCCAAGCTCTTTTTTTTTTTTTTTTAATTCTGTGTCTCCCTAGGCCTTTTGTTTTCTTACTTTGTATCTTCCTCTTCCTGAACAGGTCTCTGGAACTTTGCATTATCTCTAGACATCCTCATTCCAACCCTATCTGACTCATTTGCATGTGTCATTAGCATGTATTTTGTGTGCCCCTCTCTTAACAAATCTTAGAAAAGGGATGATGGTGCTACAGAGGTCACTAAGGCATGACTGGGAGGTATTGGAGGGGGTACAGGAAAGTATTTAGTCTTTTCCAATTCACTCTGGAGGAAATAGATTTTCAAGGTTCAGAGCACAGAAGCAGACCCTGTTAGCTTCTTGACAAGTTCAGGGGACTCAATGTTGCCCAAAGGGTCAGAAGAAAAATGTTCCTTAGGTGACTGATGCTTCTGCCTCGATCAAACTCTGGAGTGGCAGTTGCCGCTATGAGGGGTAAATGTGGACCAGGATCAGATCCTTGGGCACCTGAGTCACTGAGGTTTGCTCTTTTTGGGCCTCTCCTCTTAGTTTCTCTGGGTTTTATTACAGTATTTTCTCTTCTCCACCACTATGGACATCTGTCAAATCCATTTACATGCTGGCGCAAAGAGCTGATCCCGTGTGATTTGGTGTCTCTCTGAAGGATTTGGGTTTCAACAAGGTGCAATGATTGCCTCTAGATTATAGCACCAGGGTCAAGAACTGGTAGAGTATATGACATATTTGGCCCTTACATGTCTTTGGTTCAGTCCACATTGCAACACCAAAAAATAAACTGATACTAACCATTGGTACAATTCCCATGAATGTCTGGATGTCTGGTCTCCCTTGAAGAATCCAGGCCTGCCTTCCTTCATCTTTTCTTTCACTGCATCCATATGAAACCTTGAGCTGGAATTTTGCTCAGTAATAGGACACCTTCCTGCCCATTTTCTGCCCAGGCCTTTGGTTTGAAGATCCTCTTTTTATCACATTTTCATTTTCAAATGTCTGCCATCTAAGCCCTAAGGAACAGAGGCCCTCCACCATCCTAGATACTGGGGATCGCCATAAAGAGGTTGGCTGGCCCAAAGCGACCCACTAAGATACGATGCTAATATGTTTGGACTTTTTACTTTCTATTATTGGTGTTTATTATAAAACGTGTATTTGTATATTTAATGCACATAATGTTTATGTAAACACATCTATATTGGCATGCATGTTCACACACTTCTGATGGATGATGTTCATGATCTAACATGGAGACCCTTGCTGCTACACTACGGTGTACTTTGGAACAGATGTTAAAACGTGAATGCATGCAAACACATGTTAATTCATGAATAACAAATGAGCCAGATGGAGCTGTACCAAGGATGCCAAGAGACAGATAGCTCAAGGAAGCAGAGACAAGCACCAGGAGAGAGACAAGAAGAGGAGAGGAGAAGAGAGGAGAGGAGAGGAGAGGAGAGGAGAGGAGAGGAGAGAGAAGAGAAGAAGAGAAGAGAAGAGAAGAAGAGAAGAGCCTAAGTAATTATAAATATGATCCTTAAAAAAAACCCAGTGGTGAAGGAGGTCTAGTGGGAAGGGCATGTTATCTCCCAAGTCAAACACCCCCAGAGGGAAAGAGGGTTTGGTACTGGGCTACTGACTGTGGTGGGCACCCCGCTTGAAAAACCAGTGCGGGGCCAGGGAGATCCTGGAACCTGGTGCCACCGCGTGCTTTCCCCAACACTGGGCTGCTTTGCTGATGCCATTCTGGGTTGGGCGCCAGGCTTCTTTTCCTCAACGTGGCTTCTCTTATCAGTCTGGAATTCTCTTAGCCATGGAAGTAGCACCATATGGGTAATATTGAACTCCCATTTTATGACACACATAGAATTCTTGATCAATCAATGTGAAAGTGGAGAAAGCTTAAAGAACATCTATTCCTATAGGACATTTTATGCAGTGGGAAACCTTTGAGAGCTTAAACAATTTATCCAGGGTCATCAGTGAGCCTTCTTTGATGATAAACATGGTTATTTTAGGTTTCTGGGAAGTGACCAGTTATTGCTGCATCTAGAAAAAGAGGGTGCAGTTCTTAAAGACCACCAAAAAAAAATATGAAAAAGTTTTCCAGGCTGGCTGGCTCACGCTTGTAATCTCAGCATTTTGGGAGGCCAAAGAGGGCAGATTGCTTGAGCCCAGGAGTTCAAGACCAACCTGGGCAACATGGTGAAACCCCATCTCTATAAAAAATATAAAAGTTAGTTGGGCTCGGTGGCACATGCCTGTAGTTCCAGCTACCCAGGAGGCTATGGTGGGAAGATCACCTTTGCCTAGGAGGTCGAGGTTGCAGTGAACCATGATCACACCCTGTGAACTCCAGCCTGGGCAACAAAGCAAGACCCTGTCTTATAATCCTGGAATGTACCACTTATTAGGAACCCATTCGTAGTATTCCTACAACAATTAAATCGGGTTCCTTGCTCATCTACCTGGTGAGACCAGGTCATCACCCATCTGGTTGGTTGTTTTCAGGAAAGAAATGTTGAAGAGCACAAAATTCTAGGAAGGGCACAGTGGATAAGCAGAAGGCTTTAGGGTCAAATGAACCTGGGGTCAAGTTCTAGGTCTGCTTGTTATTCAAGGTCGGACCTCTGTTAAAGAAGTCAGTTTTTCCATCTATAAGATAGAGATAATGATACTACTTATCTCATCAGGCTTTTGGGAAGATTAAATGAGTTGCTATAGGTAAAATATACAGTACAGTGTCTAGCACATTGAAAGGGCTCAATAACTCATAGACATTTTGAGATGCAAATTAGCTTCATGATGTCAACTCTCTGTTGAATCACCCATTGGGAATTAATGGCAGGGAAGGCTTCACCAGCATGTCTTCTGCAGTTTCTGAGGGGCTAGGGTTGCCCTTCTTCATAGACAAGAGCAATATACTCAAGACACCCTCTCTTTTACAAATGAGTGAAATCACAGTTTGACAAGTTGAGGTCCAGGAAGAGTCCAGTCTCCTAGAAGAAAGACTGATGACCAGAGATTAACTGAGCAGGGCTACTGCTCATAAACGTGCCTAACCACAGCATAGGTTTACAGACCTTGAATTATCCATACATTCATCAATAAAGAAGTCTTTGCTTTCTTTCAGAAAGAGAAATTGGGTGTTCTATGGGACACAGTATGCTCTCGGTTCTGGCCAGAGCAACTAGCCTTTGATTTACAAGAACCTTTTAGGGGGCAAATAACTGATTTGAAGTTTGGTATAAAAAGGCTTCTTGTCAGGAGGCTGAGGCAGGAGAATCACTTGAAACCGAGTGGCAGAGGTTGAAAAAAAAAAAAAAGACTCGCCAGGTTAAGAATCACTTCCTACCCCCATCCCAGCCTTTTTTTGTTTTTGTTTTTCTATCTCCTGTCTTTTCCCCAATTCCTCCTCCCTCTGTCCCCAGGAAGTTTGTTAGGACAGGTGAAGACCTCTGAATATGGTCCTGAACCCACATAAAAGGTTAGGCCAGAGTGCTGCCTCTGAGACACCACCTCACCTTCTGCTATTGCAGCTCCTACTTCCTCTGTGGCTTCACCTTTGGGTACCACCCCTGTAAAGGGACAGACTGGGAGCACCCTCCCCCAATCACCTCCTCCTCATCTTTGAACGAAGTTGCCCTCCCCCATGCTCCAACTCAGGTCCCAGGGCTCCAAAGCAGCTCCCTCCTTTTCATGAGGAGCCACCCCTGCTGTTTGGCTGGCCCTTGAGCCTGGGTTACCCGGTGCTTGCTCTTGGGCAAGGGTATGAGCTCAAGGCCAGTGGTGAAGGAGGTCTGTGTTATCTCCCAAGTCAAACACCCCCGGAGGGAAAGAGGGTTTGGCACTGGGCTACTGACTGTGGTGGGCACCTCGCTTGAAAAGCCAATGCTGAGCCAGGGAGATCCTGGAACCTGGTGCCACCGCGTGCTTTCCCCAGTGCTGGGCTGCTTTCCTGATGCCATTCCGGGTAGGGTGCGGGGCTTCTTTTCCTTAACGTGGCTTCTCTTATCAGTCTGGAATAAAAAATTCTAAAACCCCATTAACTAGTAATCACTCAGGGCCAGTGAGGGCGCCTCCACCACCCCAGGAATATCCAATTAGCAAATCATGATCTGGCCCTCCAGTGAAAGAAGTCAGACCCATTATCTGTGATGTCCCCAATTAGAGTGTTTATTCATGAAAGACTGAACTGAGCTGGCCGGGCCTTAGGGCTCCTTCCTTCCCAAAGACTCGCCAGATTAAGCACCACTTCCCGCCCCCACCCCAGCCCCCCAGGCCTCCCCCACAGTCTGCCCAAATCACGAGGAATTCGGCTAGCAGCAGGATGGAAGAGTCAAATTCTTCAGGTTTGGTCATGCCTGACTTGAGTTCTGTTTTGTGTGCCTTTTGTGGGGGTGGGAAAATAAATGAGTGGTGCCCTGAGCGTGGCTGTGATTTAGTTAGTATCTATCAATCTCATTTTAGCAGTAAATCTGGCATTTATCAGACACTGAGAATGCCCCAGGTGCCGGGGTCTCACTCCTTTCCCTTCCTGCTTTCTCTTCTCACTTGCAATGGATTACGTTTTAACTGCATAAAAATGTGGAACAAAAATTCGTCTGCTTTTAGGGCTAAAATGATCCTTGGTGGTTTGGCGGTTTAACAACTCCTTCCCTTCCTTTTACAAGTGATGAAACATAATATTATTAGGTTTGGTTGTTTTATAAACTTCTCCATTTGTATATACCCAGTAATATTGTAATATGCCCATGTAAAAAAAATGCTCATCTAATACAGATATCATGAAGTAGAAAAATCAAGCAACATAGTTTTTACTAGGAAGATGATATTAGTAAAGTCTCCTCATTCTGGAAAAACTGATCAAGGGAAAGAAATATTCTGATGCATTCAAAAGAACAGCAATTACTTTCTGCTTGATGATGAGATAATATCTCAGCCCCCAAAACATTCTGAGCAGGACATTTTAGTATTCGCCATAGTGTGCATTTCCTTCCAACATTGAGCCTCTGAAGCCAAATCCTTTTCCCACTAGAAGGGAAATTGTATTCCTCACTATCTTTCCTGCTCAGGCAAGTTGCTTGGGGGAATTAGGGAACATTGCTCTCCACCAAAACTTGTGTCAGGCTGCTGCAAAAACACAATCTGTCTGTTTATATTTCTAGAGCCAAACACGGTGTTTTCTATAATTCTGATTAGCATCTACTTGGCCCCTTCCTTGAAGTATTCTCCATGGAAATGTTCCAGATACAAATCTGTACGCTCCTACAGTCAGTGGTATGCTAGAGTCGGCCTGTACGAGCTTGAGAGAGCTGATGGATCAAAATTACAGGAAATTTGCAAACTGATTTTTAAACACAACAGTTATTAAAATTTAAATTATATAAACTTGCCGTTATGTGAATGATGTGAAAAACAAAGGCAATAATACTCAAAACTTATCCCTTCTTGATTATTTTACTACTTTTTACTGGTTATACTGTATATGTTCTTGAAGTTTTTGTATCTATTGGACCTATGTAGAGGAAATGCTATAGAATGGTGTGCTCCTGTAACTGAGAATCTTTTCCCAACTAGCAGTGTCTCAACTGGTAACTTGAAAGCAGCCGTAGAGGGATTATGTACATCACGGAAATCAGAAACTCTACAAGTCAGCACTCACCCCCACTATCTCCAGAGCCAGTTGTTAAACATTTACCAGCAGATTATTGGATGCAATCCTGTCTGTTGAGTGGAGCCTGTAAACATCAGAAGACCTCCAGTGTGGCCAGTGTGATGGTTCACTCTGTACCCCTCACTCACCTGGCAATGTTGGGCAGGTACTGTACAAGTGAATTTTATACGCAAGGGAACCGTATCTATTCAGTATCAACTTCTTTATTACTGTACTTCGATTATTTTTAGTGGATGTTTTTTCCAAATCATATCACATAATTTGCTGCCTTTCAAACAGAAATTTTGACAATATTTCAATATGTCTTGAGCTAGGAGGTGTGTAAGTACCACCATGGCTTAGTGCTGTATTGTAATGATATCCTTACGTACATGAAGATATGTTTATTCACTATGCTAAATGACCTAAACATCTATGAATTCTTAGTTGTTCTTTCTGCTTTGATTGGTTTTTATTTTATTTTTATTTTTATTTATTTATTTATTTATTTATTTTGAGGCGGAGTCTCGCTCTGTCGCCCGGACTGCAGTGCAGTGGCCAGATCTCAGCTCACTGCAAGCTCTGCCTCCTGGGTTTACGCCATTCTCCTGCCTCAGCCTCCCGAGTAGCTGGGACTACAGGCCCCCGCCACCTCGCCCGGCTAGTTTTTATTTTTTTAGTAGAGACGGGGTTTCACCGTGTTAGCCAGGATGGTCTCGATCTCCTGACCTCGTGATCCGCCCGTCTCGACCTCCCAAAGTGCTGGGATTACAGGCTTGAGCCACCGCGCCCGGCCTGATTGGTTTTTAAAACAGTCTTTGGGATTAGTGGAAAGATGTCAGCTGTCACTCATCCTTTTAATTACACAAATAATATATGAATTCACATTTGTAGTGAATGATTTGAGCAATACATTGATTAAAAAGAGAAAGTCCTTCTGAAACTATTTTCTATTCTCTGCCCAGAAATAATCCCTATTACATTTTGATATGTTTCCTTCATGATCTATACAAGCATACATGTTATTATATATAATACATTTTTATTTATATATGCTTGACTATAACATACATGGAAATCATAATCACATATTCTGTGGCAAGATATTTTTCACTTACATATTGAATTTTTTCCATGATAGTATATGTGTTGTTTTCTGTCATTCTTTATAATAACTTCAGGATCTCAAAACCTTTAGTGAACCATTCCCCTACTGATGGGCACTTAGGCAGTTTCCATTTTTTGTTTGTTACAAACAAAGCAACGTTTAATATCCTTGCTCATATATCTTTGGAAACATGTATATGTATTTATGTAGGATAACTTTCAAGTAGAATTTGTGCATCATAGTTCTTTTCATTTGTTCTTGTGACCTCAATAAAGTTTACTAATATTGCATCAATATACTTTAATATTATATCTATGAGTAAAAAGGCTCTGAACAAAGCTCTGATATGAATAAGTAATTGCTGTTAATAATAAGATACAAAGGCCGGACACATGGTGGGAACCTGTAATCTCAACTTCTCGGGAGGCTGAGGCGGGAAGATTACTTGAGGCCAGAAGTTTGAGACCAGCCTGGGGAGTGTGGTGAGACCCTGTCTCTATCTGGGCAATATAGAGAGATCTTAACTCTAATAAATAAATAAATAAATAAATACAAAAATTTTCATGGATATTAGAGCCTGTTCACCAGCTCTCCTCTGGATAAGTGAGCTGGTGCAGAACATATTTGTTTGAAGGTGAGGAGGAAGATCTCCAGGATCTTACCCTTCCATCATGCTCCAGCTGCCTTCCACCTGTCCTTCTCCACTTCTCCATGCCTCAGGGCTTACTCTGATATCTCAGGAAGCCATTTTGCCTAGGAAGAGTAGGCCCAAAGTCCTGGGGTATTAACAGCCCCCCGAAGCCGGTCTCAAACAGTGGCTGAAGTCGATGTATAAACACTCCAGCTCCCTCACTACGAAGGTGGCTCGTTCTGAGGCCTGGGCTTTATACCATTCTTTGGAGTTTCCCCATAGGATTGAGCTCCAGTTGCTGTTTCCCCATAGGATTGAGCTCCAGTTCTTGTAGTACTAGTTGCTGGTTCTATAAGAAGCTGTCTGCTGGTCACCTTCCCTTCCCTAGATCACTTCCCTACTCCTCCACAGGGACCTTCTGCAGCTCCCAGAAAAATTCTCTGCACTTGAATCTTTGTTTTTGGGTTGCTTCTGGAGGAAACCAAACTAGAATGGCCTGTCTTCCCAGTCTGGTGATTATGGCAGTCTCAGCCCCCAAAATGAGATGTTGCTAAGCAAACATAATGCTTTATCTCACTTGTTGCAAGAGACAAGTACTCTCTTTATGAACTAATCAAGTTACGTCTGGCTGCCCTTGTACAAAACTTTGGGACATGATTTGACCGGCAGGGTGTGCTGATTAGGATAATAATGTGTTGCATTTTAATAGACATTCTCTCATGGAGGAAAGACAAATAGCCTCACACTGTCTTTCTTCCCAATGCACTTGATAGAGAAAGCTCGTGGTCCCTTGAGAGTACTGGGCCTACATTCAGAGCTGGGGGAACTTGGGTGAAACTGAATCAGCTTCGCATAAGAATGGGAAGCCTTGAGGCTTTGTTGACCAGTACGCCAAAATCCAGGCAGCATGGACTTCCTCATAAGTCAGTGTTCCCCTGCCTGAGGCTGAAGCCTGGAACAGAGGCACATCACATCATCCCTGGGCCAAGGTCAAAATGCCCCAGAGCACTTTGCTTTCAAGGGACATTTAAGGGAAGGCTTCAGAGTTGTTTAAAACTTGTCAGAAAAACTTGTAACTTCTCTGAGCTGACAGGGCCTTTGGTTAAAACTGTCCCTTTTTCCCTCCTGAGCTGGGGCTTCGACCAGCTGCTAGTGACTATCAACTTCTCTATCATTTCACTTGTATTCATTTTTTTTTTTGCTTTAAACAGCGCTTAGATGACCCTGATAAATGGACCCCAAAATAACAATCACAATCATGGTAAATCTTTATTAAATGAGGTACGAGGCATTAAGTTTTGTGATTCACATGCATTAACTCCTTGAGTCCTTGAAATAACACTCAGATAAGACAAATAAGATGATTATTATTTCCATCCAGGTGAGAAAACTGAGGCACAGTGAGGTTTAGTAAGTGGCCTAAGGCCACAAAACTAGGAAGTGACAGAGCTGGAATTTTATCCCAGGTGGTCTAACTTCACAGCCCAACTCTTAACCCCTCTAGGTGCATAAACTGGGGGAATCAGACCATTCTTGCTTTACAGGCTTATTCAGCTTATTTAACTGTGTGACCTTGAGCTAATCATTTATCTGGGCAGTGCAGAAAGTCTCTGAGTTTGAGTTTTTCCAATGTAGATGATGATAAAACCTCATGGGGGTTGTAAGTATTGCAGGGGCTGTGTATGGACAGCCATGGCAGGTAGTAGAGGAGGCATCCTATAAGATGTAGTGATTATGATTGTTATTGTCTTATTTTCCATCTACACATATGCATTCTTTCTTCCAGTCATACTGAAGAAGTGCTTACTCCTCTCTAAACACATGGGCCTTGGTACCCAGTCTTGCAACTGCCTGAAATGTTCTTTTCCTCCTCTCTCTGACGATCTCCTTTAAGGCCCAGCATAAATGTCACCTTCTCTGAGATAACTCTGTAAATTTCCTTGGAGTCATATCTTCATCAGAGATTCCAGCTAGCAGTAGGTAGCTTGCTGTTTAAGAGCATAAGGTCTGGAGATAGACTGTTGAACTTCAAGAGCTCCACCTCCTCATAGGTATGTGATATGGAACAAGTCCCTTTATGTGGAAAATGAGAAAATTATAGCACCTGTCTCATAGGATCATCATGAGGCTTAAATGAGAGAAATTATGTAAAGAGCTTAGCATGGGGTTGGGAGCATAGTAAGTGTTCAGTAAATATTCTTTATATTATGTTAGCACTATGAATGTACCTATTATATTATATTGTATATATTGTATTATATCATTGACTACTTGCTATTATCATGCTTATTGATAGATGGTCTTTATTCCAACCAGACAACAAACTTCTTCAAAATGGAAATAGCGTCTATTTCTTCTTTTGATTTTTGCACCTACTTTAATGCCTGGAATATAGTAGTCCATTTGATGTTGCATGGGTAGATAGATGAGTGGGTGGATGGATGGATAGTTAAATGGATGGTTGGAGATTGTTGCCTGGTTTAATGGATAGACCAAGGGGCTGGGTCATCTTTGCCAACAGAGATACACTGATAGTCACATTAGGAAAAGGAGGGCATGAAGGGTACAGAAATAAACTCCCAAACTCTTTAGTTTGAGCCAGGGATGACAAAGGAGAGAAACAAAGCAAAAAAAAACAAAAAAAACAAAAAAAACCAACAAAAAAACCAAGATGGCTGGCAGCTCCACGCTGGATAAAAAGTTGACTTAAACTGTCCCAAGATACCTTTCACTTGCAAACATTTGCCTTTCCCCACCTCCAATCATAAAAATGTGAAAGTCTCATTCAGAGACCCACTTGTCCTATGGAGCGGCCAGATTTGCCATCTGAGCGTCAGAAATGCCTCAGACAAATCTTTTCTCAGGCAAGGAAATAGACAAATCAGGGTTTGGACTTAAGATTCTCTTCCTGATTCTTCTCAGGGAGGAGGCTTGAGGATCCAACAATTTTACAAATAAGACTAAATCTTGCTGTGGTAGGAGATCACTGGTTTGGGGTCCTGATGCTTGGTTTATATCCTTGAGGACTGTACATGTTTTCTTAGTCATTAAACTCTGTTTACCAGACCAAGTCTAAAATCTTGGTGGAGTTTGAATCCCTGGTGGATTCAATGGGATGAATGCCTCAGAAATCACTCAGGTAAGAATCATCTCATTACAATCTCATATACACACTATGGCATTAATGACTCTTTCTCTCTTTGTCAGATGCTAAGTGCAAAAAAAAAAAAGAACTAGCCCAAAAAACATTCCTTTGAATATGTTTCTTGTTTTCAAAAATATCATCTTTCCCACCAACTAAGGCTTTTACTTATCTTTTTCTGGAGTGATTGCAGAGAAAACCAACTGTAAGAACTTTGCCACTGAACAATTAACCATGTATCCATTTCCAATTGGGCTTATTTATTGAGTTTCAGAACTTAGGTGGGACACTTGGAGAAAGTGGGAACAGACTTTGTGCTAAGCTCAAAATAGACACTTCTTTAACCCTTGTAAGAAAATCAGAGAAGAAGAAGGAGGAGCAGGGGAAGGAAGTAGAGGAGAAAATAAGATATAAGAGGAGGAAAGAAGATTCTTGTTCTCTAAGATCTCACACCTCAACCAGGTTGGCAAGCCCAATGCCCACAGTATGACCAAAGAATTGAAGGCAGTTAGTAATGTGTTGTTGTGCCAGGTGACCCCAGAGGAGAGGTCTATGTAAGCACTGAAAAATGAGATGCCAGGATTGGCCAAAGGGACTGGGAGAGGTTCTTTAGGAAGAAGAAATTTATCCTTTCTTAAACCTTTCTTTTAATGGTGAAGACATATAGAGAGGTCTGGCAACCTGTCCCAAACCATTTAGCCACAGGGGGAGAGCAGTGACCAGGACACCAGGGCAGCTATGCTAAATCCAGTGCATCTTCCACAAGGCAGCAGTGACCTGCTTCTTCCTCCCTCCCTCCCTTCCTTCTTCCGTCCTCCTTTCTTTCCTCTTCCCTTCCATTAGTTGTTCAAGAAATATTCTGATTAGCAGAGTTGTCAAGTCCTCTCTGCACAGACTAACACTGTTTAAGGCATGGAGGAGGTGTTGAGATGCTTGGTGGGTCAGAGCTTAGACTTTGGAGAGCTCTAGGCTTCAGTTCAAATTGTTGTTCACAGGTACCAGCAATTAGCTGTGTGTCCAGGCCTAGTTTTTCAACTCCATTAATCTGAGGGATTCTCCTCCATACGGTGGGATAATTATAATACCTACTTTGAAGGATTTTGTGAAGATCAAAATGAAGTAATTAATATAAAGCAAAAAAGAAAAAAAAAAAAGAAGGAGGCACACTGTAAGCTCTCAGGAAAGAGTGACTACTATTATTAGTTTTGCTATCAGAAAATACCCAACAAAACAAAACTGGCTCAACATATCTTTATCTTTTATATTTCAGAGAACATACTGGGATCATCCTGAGGAGCTTCAGTTATCACTGTTTGAAAGAAGTTCAGAGGGACTGGGAAATCAAAATTTCTGCCCTTAAAAAACAACACAATGGCATAGAAAATTAAGCTTAAAAACTTATTACAAAATGCTAAGTAGAGGAGAATGAAAGAAAAGCAAAAGCAGAGAGGCTGAATCACAGGCTCAGGTGTCTTAGCAAGGACAGAATGATGTCTAAGGTCTGGAAGAATCGGTGACTTCAAAGGTTCTGCAGTGCCCATGTTGCAGAAGTGGTGCTTTGAGAGAAGGCCTCTGTCTGGGACATGAGATGAGGCATCTCCAAATGAAGTTTTCAGGCCCAGCCCCCATCTCTCCTCATCTTTTGCTGGTGATATAGATGCATCATGGACATCAGAAATCTTGATTCTCTAGGAATTCTGGTTCTTCTTCTTCTTCTTCTTTTTTTTTGATGGAGTCTTGCTCTGTCGCCCAGACTGGCGTGCAATGGCACGATCTCAGCTCACCTCCGCCTCCCGGGTTCAAGTGATTCTCCTGCCTCAGTCTGCCAAGTAGCTGGGATTACAGGGGCCCGCTATCATGCCTGGATAACGTTTCTATTTTTTGTAGTAGAGATGGGACTTCACCTGTTGGCCAGGCTGGTCTTGAACTTCTGATCTCGTGATCCACCCCCTCGGCCTCCCATAGAGCTGGGATTACAGGCATGAGCCACCACACCCGGCCCTTAGGATTTCTTTATAAATGTTTCTCTGTAAGGCCCAGAATCTTTCTCTGCTCTACAAAGTCATTCTACATTAATATCAAAATCAAAGAGAACCTTGCCATTCTAAGACCTCAGGATCCTTCTTTCTGTGCCTTGACAACCTCCAATCTTATATTAAAACTAGGGGAGAATTTGGCACTTTGCTTTACAGTTTTGAACCTTCCTGCTCTTCCAATGGGCTCTTTCTTTTCCTCACACAGACAGGGCTGCTCTTGCCTTGCTCATGGGGAAAGACCAAATCGCTTTCTTTGTTTTCTCCCCGGGGGCAAACAGCATCCTGCCCCGTCCACCTGTTCTCTCCCTGTGGCCCCTAAGGTCTCAGAGTTTGGTGTCTTGTATACTTTGCCTTAGAGAACAAAAGACACACTTTATTGAAATGTCATATGTCAGCCGCGTCCTTCCATTCTATTAAAACCCTTTCTTTCTTTCCTTTCTTTTTTTTTTTTCTTTTTGAAAACATTATGGGGGAAAAAGGAGAGAAAGGGATTGGGGAGAGCAGCCCACAAAAAAAAAAAAATCCCAACAAACCCAAGCCCCACTTTGGGGAGTTGAAACATCTGCACTTTCTCAGCAGTTTGAAAGGAAACAAAAAATTGCCAAGTGGTATAAAATTTGAAGAAAAATTACCCAAAGGAGGAATGGACGTTAACCACGCTTCAATTCCCCACTATGGGTTGACATTTGAAGTACTTTCTTCTCTCCTCTTTCTTTCTGATTCACAGTGTGTCTAAAGAGGTGAATTGGGCACACAAAACCCAACCTCCTCTTGCCAGGGTGGGTATGAAATATGAAAGCTAGACGATTGTCTGGGCTCAGTGCATTGGAATAACATTGGTTAAATTATGGATAGTTTTTGAATAGTGTCACTTTTTTTTTCTCTGCAGATGGTTGTTCACACAAGGAGCCGGGTCTGCATAATTGTATCACTAATCAGCAGTAAGGCAATTAGTTGTGTAAGTGTGCTATAATCATTCTAACAGAAGAGATGACGAAAAGACAAAAAAAAGGAGGGGGGGGACCAAAATGTCTTTTCTGAATCCATCAACTGACAGCCATAATTAGATATATATAATTGAAAATTCCACAGTAGGGGGGCCAGCTTGTACAAATGAATTTTCTCTGCTGCCCTTATGCATTTTTGTCTGTGGTTGAGTATCCCCCTTAGGAAAAGGCAGAAAACTCGTCATTCCAAAAGAGTGTGTACTGTACTGGGTATTCTTTCAGGCCAATGATGTCAGAATAACAATTTTTTTTTTTTGGTGTGGGGGTGGGCATGGGCTGCGGGACCTGGAGGTTAGTCTACTGTGAAGACCAGGGCTTCACGCAAGCTGACATGAAACGCCTTGCTGTGTCGTCGTTACTGTTATTTTGAACCCGTCCTTCACTGGCCTCATGGCCTTCTTTGGCTCATAAAGGGACATTCCAGGCAGGGCCAACTTATCCACTGGGCACAGGAGGCAGGATGTCTTAGGGACTACCATACTTCAAGGGGCCCACTAGAATGTTACAGTTTTAATTTCTTTTATTTTTATTATTATTATTTTTTGAGACGAAGTATGGCTCTTGTACCCTAGGCTGGAGTGCAATGGAACGATCTCGGCTCACTGCAACCTCTGTCTCCCGGCTTCAAGCAATTCTCCTGTCTCAGCCTCCCGAGTAGCTGGGATTACAGGCGCCCACCACCATGCCTGGCTAATTTTTGTATTTTTAGTAGAGACGGGATTTCACCACATTGGCCAGGCTGGTCTCGAACTCCTGACCTCAGGTGATCCGCCTGCCTCAGCTTCCCAAAGTGTTGGGATTACAGGTGTGAGCCACTGCACCGTGCTTAATTTCTTTTAAAAGTCAAAATAAAATAACTATAATAAAAATAAATCTAGCATGCTTTATAGTCACCTTTATGCCAATGCACTTATAAAATATAATTTTTCATATATTTTTTACGGAGAATAGGGCCCAGGAAAACAAAACTGCTATGGCCCATTAAAGTTCTAATAGGGTCTTGATTCTGGGCTAAGGTGTAGTCCTCTATGGAAGTGAGAAAAAGTGGGGTTTGAGTGAGCTCCCTCACAACAAAATATTTTATCCTCAGTTTTTATAGGAAAGAGGGGGCTTTATTTAACCAATGTCTGATGATCAAAACCTATAATTACATTTGGGTTAAAAATTCTTAAGTACCTATGAGTTTGTGGAAACTGCAGAAAAGCTTAGCACTGAATTAATCAGACTATCGGTCTCCCATCAGACTAGAAGTCTTCTTTTCAAATTGGAAGTGCATTCTCCCAACCTCTCTCTCTCTCCCTTTGAATCCACCAACTCTTCTATAATTTAATTGGACAAATCTTAACTGTGATTTTTTTCCCTTCCCAAAGAGGTGGCACGTTGTGGCCAAAGCTTGTTAATTAAGTTCTTTAAATGCCCCCAGCTGTGCAATAAGTTTTCAAAGCAACACAACTGCAAATTTATTTATTTTTTTTTTAACATTTGGTGGCTAGTTTTCAATCATGTATTATTCCCCCCTCCTTTTTTTTCAGGATGAGAAAAACAGGAATAATCTCTAGGAGAATTCCCATGCATTGTGGAATCTTGGACAGACAGTCAAACTGGAGGTGCCATTAAGTGGTGTCTAATTGGAGCCGGTTGAAGGAGGGGAGTCACAAGGGACGATTCTTTGGGCACACAGGCAGCTTGGGCATGCACATGCTTGTGAAGAAATAATTCAGAGAAGAACCCAAGAAAGCGAGCTCCCTAGTAGGGACGGAGGGCAGGGCTTCTTCCTACAGGCAGGTGGGGCTTTGGGGACAGTGGATGAGCCAGGTTCTTCAGAGAGAGTCCAGCAGACAGGATGGACACGCAAGGTGCTTCCAGTGTCCCCTTGCCCCTAAATGTAGCCCATGTTCCTTGTCTTTACCACCTCAGCTTAACTGCTAAAGAGATGGGATTGAAATGGAAGGAAAAATGGAGACGTGAATTTGCAGTTATCTTCACCCTCTGCAAAGCACCATCTGTGATGCTACGTCTTAGCTGCTACATTGAAAATGCTACAAAGGATCATTTTATTTAGAATCAATTTCAAAAGTTACAATGATATCATTAATTTATATTTCAGTTTTCCATATTTCAATTCTCTTTTCAAGCACCTTATCATTCCCCTTGAAATGGAGTGTGGACACGCGTTTTGCGCAGGCCAGTGGCATGTCTGTGAACACGGTACATGTCAAGCAGCAGTTTTAAAGAGACAATGTGCAATTTGCCACATTCTGTAATCCTCAGCAGACATGGTTCTGTTGATATGTGGACTTCTCTATCTTGAGTCCATGTGTTTTAACCATGCACAGAACTTCCCAGCAGGGTCTGCCTCTAGAGCTATGCTGGACATGCAGCCTGAAGAAACAATAACCTTTTCCAAGTTAGACCAATGAGCTTTGAAGGTTGTTTGTTACTGCGGGGTAATTGTAGCCTGACTGATATAATTACTTAGAGTCTGTACTCAAACGTGACTTGGGGGCCCGATAAGGCCTACAGAAATGTCTTGTTTGGCCTACCACGTGTTTTCTGAAACAACAAAACAACAACAGCAAAAAAAAAAAAAAAAAAAACAACCACACAAAAAAACTGGTTGCACACATAAAAATCTGGCAATACCAGGCTTGCACTCTTCCTGTGTAGCCCCAGTCACCTGGAGCTCAGGGTAGCAGCCTCCAGCACTCTCCTCTGACATTAGGAGGCTGTTCACATGATCTGTAGGCCAAGATCTTTCCACAGCTGGAGAACTGGAGTGTGGGGGCATCTCTTCTCTTCACTTCTCCTGGATGTCACGGAAAAGGCAATGGCCAGGATTCTTTGGCCTCATTTCCTAAGGAGTGCTGCATGAGGTACTCATTGAAGTAACTGATTGTAGGTGCAAGTAGGGGCTGCGGATCTGAGATCTGGGTTTCTTGCACTCTGTTTACACATCTATGATATGGCAGTGTCCACGGGTGGGACATAGCTTTGAGGGAGTTACAACCATTGGAATGGTCCCTTGCCAATTTCACACTTATCACACTCAGTCACGGCAAAGAGAAGACACTACTGACACTTGTAAGTGCGGCGCACTAACGACCAACTTCCCCTCCCAGCCCCCTCCTCGCTCTCCTTCAAATACCCTCTACCTTTTTCCCCGTGTGCATAGAAAGACTTGTAGCTGTTTATCTCCAAGCATGCCTTCTCCTGTGTCTCTTACATCCTCACCGTCTTCTCCCCGTGATTCAAGATCTATTTGTTGCTTTGCTCTCATCCTCATGACATCAAAAAAAGCACCTTCCTGGGTTTCATTGCCTGCTAGTCCCCAGAACCTCAGATGGAACAGTAAGTCAGAGGGAAGTCATAGATACTTGTCAAAACCTGAGTTAAAAATAAGTCACTGAGGCTGGGCGCAGTGGATCACACCTGTAATCCCAGCACTTTGGGAGGCCAAGGCGGGTCGATCACCTGAGGTCAGGAGTTCGAGACCAGCCTGGTCAACATGGTGAAACCCCATCTTTACTAAAAGTACAAAAATTAGCCAGGCATGGTGGCGGGCACCTGTAGTCCCAGCTACTCGGGAGGCTGAGACAGGAGAATTGCTTGAATCTGGGAGATGGAGGTTGCAGTAAGCCAAGATCGAGCCATTGCACTCCAGCCTGGGTGACGGAATGAGACTCTGTCTCAAAAAAAAAGAAAAGTCACTGAAACTTGGATGGAGCTGGACATTATTATTCTAAGTGAAGTAACTCAGGAATGAAAAACTAAGTATCTTATGTTCTCACTTCTAAGTGAGAGTTAAGCTATGGGGACACAAAGGCATGAGTGGTATAATAAATTTTGGGGACACGGGGGAAGGTTGGGAGCAGGGTGAGGGATAAAAGACAACACACTGGGTACAGTATGTACTGCTCGGGTGATGGGTGCACCAAAATCTCAGAAATCACTACTAAAAAACGTATCCATGTAACAAAAACCCACTTGTATCCCCCAAAACTATTGAAATTAGAAATACTTTTTTTTTTTTGAGAAGGAGTCTCACTCTGTCGCCCAGCCTGGAGTGCAGTGGTGGGATCTCAGCTTACTGCAACCTCCGCCTCCCAGGTTCAGGTAATTCTCCTGTCTCAGCCTCCTGAGCAGCTGGGATTACAGGCGTGTCACCATGCCCAACTAATTTTTGTATTTTTGTTAGAGATGGAGTTTCATCATCTTGGCTAGGCTGGTCTCGAACTCCTGACCTTAAGCAATCCGTTTGCCACTGCCTCCCAAAGTGCTGGGATTAAAGTCGTGAGTCACTGCACCCAACCAATAATATTTTAAAAAAGAAAAAAAAATTGCAAAGGAAAATAAAGTTCAAACTTCACATAATTAAAAAAAAATTTTTTTTTAAGTTGCTGAGACAGAGTCTATCCACCATCGGATGAGGCCACAGAAAACGTGACCCGAGCTGCCCCACGCCCCGTACCTGGCTGCTAATATCTTTCCTGCCTTCGTTTTACTCCCTGGGCAGCTTTCTCTCCTTTCTGAGTGCTGCTGGCACAAAGGGTCTTCCTCTCTCAGCATCCTCATCCGTTTCCAAGATGTGGCACAAGCTTTGAGCAAAATCGTAAAACAGAGTAAGATTTTCTTCTCCAAAGTCCCTAGCTGGGCCATCTCCTTGGCCTCACTACGATGCTCCTTACCCATGGTTCCTGAGTTTTTTTCTTCTCGATACCCCGGCTGACACTAAAGCTTGCTCTCAGTATAAATTTATCTCATTTAGGCAAATTGTGTCCGCGTATGACCTCTCTCTCAGAGCTGCTGGCCTTTTAAGTCCTCCTAAAGTTTCCATCCCTGTTAAAGCTTATTTACCATTACACTCAGGACACAGACTTATTTTCACAGCAGAGCTCCTTCCCAGGAACTGGAAGTGACACCTGGTTAGTGGAAGCTGGTTTCACCTTTGGAGAATGGCATCCTTATTTGCTGGGATGCTGGCTCCCTTTCATCTTCCTGGGATGGCTCCCTTCCCCCACAACCCAAGCATGCCTGCTCCTGCGCTCTGGACCTGGTCCTGCTTTTGAGCTGATTCTCTGTCTCTTCCCTTTGGCTGTCTCCTTTCAAGCCATCTTGCAAACTGATACACAGATACATAGAACCATCTTGCAAACTGCCCCGCTGAGCAATTCCAGGACTGACCCCCTATGACTGGCAGCCTGGGAGAGTGGTTAAGAGCACAGGCTCTGAGGCCAAAGTGCAGAGTTTGTATCCTGGCTCTGCTACTTCTTAACTGCGTGACCTTGGGCAAGGGACTTAAGCTCCAGGTGTCTGTTTTTTTCACTTGTAAAATGGGGAGGGATAATAGCAGTACAGGCCTCTGAGTTAATACCTGTAAAACACTTCAAACATTACCTGGTGTCTTCGGGGAGCTCAGAAAACATTAGCTACTCATTTAGCTCAGCCTAAATAAGAGCTCAGGGTCTCTGCTCCCTTTGTCACTTTTGCCCCTTTTCTCGAGCCAATTGCCTAGATTTCTTGCAGAGTCTCCTTCTGACTGCATTCTGGTCATCTTGGGAAATCTCCTCTCTGACTTTGGGTTTCCCCTCAGCCACAGTCACTTTGCATAGCTTTTCCTCCCAATCTCTTCACCCCTGCAATATAGTCCTCCTCAGGTTGGCAACCTCTTCTCTTCACCTCTGCCTCCCCAACATGCCTTGCAAATAGCTCTGCTGACGACAGCTGCTCAGGAAAGAGTTTCTTTAGCTTCATAATGGTGGCTCTTGCTCTGTCCTAGGAAGGAGGTGGTTTTAGAACCCTTTTACCTTCAAGACCCTATTAGTACAGGCTTCTGCTGCTTCGTATTTATTTGGCAATCTTTCATTTGGTCTCCCGCCCAAATAGTAATAATAAGTGAGCCATGAGTTGGGGTTATCCACCATCTTGCAAGGCCGGTCAGTCACTTTTTGGTTTAGAGAACCACCAGAATAGGCCAGGCACAGTGGCTCACGTCTGTAATTCCAGCACTTTGGGAGGCCAAGACAGCCAGATCATTTGAGGTCAGGAGCTGGAGACCAGCCTGGCCAACATGGTGAAACCCCCTCTCTATCCGAAATACAAAAATTAGCTGGGCGTGGTGTTGTGCACCTATAATCCCAGCTGCTTGGGAAGCTGAGGCAGGAGAATCACTTGAACCTGGGAAGTGGAGGTTGCAGTGAGCAGAGATCGCACCACTGCACTCCAGCTTGGACAACAGAGTGAGACTCCGTTTCAAAGGAAAAAGAAAAAGAGAACTACTAGAATTAAGCCTTAACCAGCCTGCTGGAGGTGAGAGCTTCATTCTGCGAATGTTGAAATGTACATCTTCGTACCCTAAATCCCAGTCTCCAGCTACCCAGAAAAGTCCTTGGCTGTGGGTTGTTTATGTTTTTTTTTTTTAACTGTCATTAAGCCACATGCATTCCTGCTTATGTAATCATCCGAGAACTGTATGAGTTAGCCTGGGAACTGCCACCAACATGCTGCTTGTACTTATTAGCTTTATAACTGATGACCAGGCCTCAGGATAATGACAGCTTTGCTGGCCCAGAGTCACTCAATTTAATGTAACTGATTTCTCAAGAAACAAATGCATCTGCTAACTTTGTCTATGTGAGTCAGTGGTATGGAGGCAGAGATCGGCTGAATTATAGGATTAAAAGAACCAAGCAAGGTCTAAACATTCCTTTCTGGGCCTCTTGGGTCATAGGTCAAACCTTGGTCCTGGAAAGTAGAATTTGATCTGCACAATACTTTTCAAAAAATTAGATTTGAACACTTTTAAGAAACTCGTATATCCTCTAGTTTGCTACAATCTCCACTGTTCCCTTTTGTTTGACATTTGGTCTGCTTCATTCATTTATGTTGGCCTGCCTGGTCTCTGAAGCCATTGGGTTTACAGCTAAAAAGCTGAGTGCTTCCTCTAAAAATATGAAAACTAATTACAGAGACACAGAACCATGGAGTTTAGATCTGAAAGGGAAAAGAGAGTGTAATTAAAAAAAAATTGTCATCCCACATTTCCAAGTGGAGTCTGTGAGGCCAAGTAACGTGAAACCATCTGTGACCCGTAAGTATCTGTTGACATGGTCTTTGTCATCTTGTTTTCTCAAAAGAGATAACTTCTCTGGAATTTTTTTTTTTTTTTCTTTTTTGAGATGGAACCTCGCTCTGTTGCCCAGGCCTGGAGTGCAATAGTGCGGTCTTGGCTCACTGCAACCTCTGCCTCTAGCCTGACTAGGCTAGTTTCAAACTCCTGGCCTCAGGTGATCTGCCCACCTCAGAATTCTTTTGAGAAGCATAAAAGCTATAGAACTATAATAATCATGGTAGCATCATCTGTTAAGAATGCCAGATCCTGATACACAGAACTCACGTGCCAGCTGTCATCTGCCATGGCCTCGGCCTTGTCCCTGGCCAAACCTGCAGAACTTCTTCATCTGGAAGGGCTCACTCCCACCAAAGCATTGTAGCACTGTAGATTTTACTGAAGATCTTGGAATGGAGACAGAAAAAGGGACTGATGTCATAGTGGACCCAGTCTTTCTCTTAGGAATCTTCCCCAAATGTATATTCTCCTCCTAGTATCACTCCTCTGCCCACTACTGACCAGGTGTCTCCCCTGAGCCTTCTTTACGTCAGTCTCTCCAACCCCAGACTTCCGTGTGCCTTCCCTGGGCTTTTCTGTCCTCTTTTCTTATGTTGAGCGACACAGCTTCTATCTCTTTCAATTCAGTTTCTATCTCTTTCTGCCACTTAATACTATCTTCAAGTGTGAGGATGGAAATTTTGCTTGTGCTCAGCAAGTAAAAAATTCTTCAGTTCTCAGGACCTTTCTCTATAAATATGACAATGGATCATTATAAGTAATAGCAACAAAACAGTTTTGTTCCTCTAAACACACATGGTCTCTAATCCTCACTACAGATTTACAGTGAGATAGGTATTTTTTCTACCTCATAGAATATAAAAAAGAACAGAGATCAGGGAGGTCAAGTCACTTGCCCTGGGTCACACAGCTTGTAAGTGCTGCAGATAGAACTTACTCAGGCCTGACCTAAACTCTTTCTTTGCCATGTGGGGGCATTGGACGGCAGGTAGTAGTAGGACTGAGTTAATTGATCTGCTGGCATCAATTCTAGATGATTCTTCCCTTTAATCTCTATTGGGATCTAATAACTCAGAGGTGGTAATTTTGGTTAAACACTCTCTTGTTTTTTTTTTTTTGTTGTTGTTGTTTTTGTTGTTTGGTTTTTTTTGAGACAGTCTTGCTCTGTCACCCAGGCTAGAGTGCACAGTGCAGTGGCATGATCTCAGCCCACTGCAACCTCTGCCTCCCAGGCTCAAGCAATTCACCTCCCTCAGCCTCCCAAATAGCTGGGATTACAGGTGCCTGCCACTGCGCCCAGCTAATTTTTGTATTTTTAGTAGAGACAGGGTTTCACCATCTTAGCTAGGATGGTCTCTAACTCCTGACCTCTTGATCCACCTGCCTCAGCCTCCCCAAGTGCTGGGATTATTGGCGTGAGCCACTGTGCCCAGCCCTGTTAACACCCTCTTTTTAAAGAGAATTCATCTTCAGGATGTTTTTCGATACTTAGAAAGAAACTCCTAATGAGGATACTTCTCCAACTTTTCTTTCTCCTTCTCATCTGAGCCTTATTATAATTCAAGTCTATACCTTGCTTCTGACAGTGGTCTCTTTTCTTTACTTCTTTAATTAGTACTGTCATTTTTAATCCACTGGAAAGAAGAACGGGAGATTGAATATCCCAACAGACATGTTATTCTGAAACTCCAATGGTGACAAATTTAAAAACTCATAATAAAGATTTGTTTTCCTATGCTATCCTATTAGCTCAGAGTAGAGAGACTTAGGAATCTTTTCTTCTTTTGGGGGCTAATTCAGAGCCATTTTTAGTTATCACGCATAAGATGTTTTAAAACCGAGTTGTCAGGTTGTTAAATGTCTTTGCCATGGAGTGTTCCAGCAATTCAATCCCTCTGAGTTGCTCTGGGTGTCTTAAATGTTTTGGTTGCAAATACAGGAGGGAAACTGCTGTCCTGAAGTCTCCCCTTAAATCTTCTTATGGATTAATTTGCTGTGTGGCCTGAACTAGGTCAAAAGGTTTTGGCTCAGGAGTAGAATTCTAGAAATAATCACCCTATAGACACTCTAAATCAATCATAATTAATGCACTTGCCCAGTCCTGTCAGCTGATTGCTGCTAGAGGGTGAAATAAAGAGACCCTTTCTAATACAATTTGAAAAGAGATCAAATCTGTCATTTCATCTAATAATTGAGCCAAATGAGAAAAGAGAAGGGTCAAAGTTCACTGGATGACCTTATGTAAACCCAATAATGCATAATTCATTTCCTTTTTATGGAATTTATAAGCTTCTGTAAATGGACAGGACAGAATCATCTGCCCTCCCTGGCTTCTCCCAAACTCTCCTTGCTTCTCCTAAAATGCCTTGTAGAGCTGCCCAAACTTTTCAGTGGCATATTCTGGCTGCATAATCCCCAAACCTTCAATACGGGCCGGCGTTTAATTCATTCTTCCAGGCGTGTGAAGTTAATAACTGAATAAATCACTGGCAGCTCTCTCTGAATGATATAAAACCTGTAATTTATTTATTGAATGTTACAAATACAGTTACAACATGTTTTCATGCAAAATGCTTTCCCTCTTTTTAATATTATCCAGAGAAAGAATCTGGGTTTTGAGTTCTGGAAACGGAGTTTGGAAGACAGCATGTTTGTGGATTGTCCGTTCTTTCCTGGTGTAGCAATGTTAGGAAACTGGGTCTCTTCCCAGCTTTGGCACCATTTGGAATGAGGCGAGGGGGGACAGAAGGAAAGTGTGTTTCAGGAAACCTTCTAGCCACTGCTGGGGCTCCCCCAAGCATCTGTACTCAAGTTTACCAAAGCTCTGAACTGCGTGTAAACAAAACTCTTCTTTTAAATGCACACAGTCAGAGTTCTTGTCTCAAGACTTCTTGATAGGCCGGGTGCAGAGGCTCATGCCTGTAATCCCAACACTTTGGGAGGCCGAGGCATGCGATCACTTAAGGTCAGGAGTTCGAGACCAGCCTGGCCAACATGGTGAAACCCCCACCTCTACTAAAAACACAAAAAATTAGCCGGGTGTGGTGGTGTGCACCTATAATCCCAGCTACTTGCCAGGCTGAGGCGGGGGAATCATTAGAACCCGGCAGGCAGAGGTTGCAGTAAGCCCAGATTACGCCACTGCACTCTGGCCTGGGAGACAGAGCAAGTCTCAATACAAACAAACAAACAAAACAACAACAAAAACTTGATAGCAGCCAGCCAATTACTTTTTTTAAAAAACAAAACAAAAAAAGTTCATTTCATCAGCTGGCACCATTAAAGTAGCTATGCATTTGATTTTTGTGTGTGATGTACGAAGGGATCATATACTTCTCTTTAATGAAGTCAGCCTAAGATGCCTTCAAAACTTCTAGCCGCTATTGCATGTTCTTTTCACAGTTACCACATTGGACTGTTTAACTGAAGCCCTTCAGACTGGATGGAGAGAATCCCAGGGACCCAGCCACCCAGCCACTCAGCGTGCTACGTGGCACTCACGACATTCACAAAACATTTGTTTTTGTTTTTTTTTAATCTGTTGCTCAAGTCTTCCAAAACACTGTTTATTTATTTGCTGCTTTTGTATTGCATATTCCTTTGCACCACTATGAGGATAAGCTTTCTAAAATATGGAAGTGATCTTGTCAGTTCCTGTTGTTGGAAACTTCCGTGTACAGTGGAAGGACAAGTCTAAATTGGCTCCATCATTCCAGAGAATGCTTTGTTTGACATTATGTAACAAAATTGAAATTTTACTTATTCATTGACTCTCAAAGTTCCACTTTTCATAATTTGCTCTAAATAAATTATGAAAAACTGATAAATATGGATAAATACATATATACTTACATATGATGTTAACTGTAATTTTAGAAATAACCTAAAGCCTCATTATTAGGAGATTGTTAAGTAAATTATGATATTTGTAAATTAAAGGAATACCCTGCAGACGTTAAAAATGATGTCCTCACCCACATGGAAAGAAATTCCGGACATATCTTTAAGGAAAAATGCATGTCTGCATGTCATAATACAGCCTGAGAAGTATGATCCTATTTTGCTTTTAGAATATCTTTCTTAATAAGTAGAGAAGAAAAAAATGAGTACTTTGTAGTTTATCATAAACCAGTGTCACAACATTGACGAGAATGGGAAAATGACACACACTAAGAAGAAACCTGGTTTATAACTGGAGTAGCATTCCAATCTGTGGGGTGGATGACGGGATCAAAAAGTAAATGATGTTAGGATATTTGACAATCCATGAAGAATCCATGATGAAAAAAGCTATAGAAAAGTCCAGATTTCAAATTTTGAAACCTTATCCTGAAAAGTATATTTATTCTGTATATATTATGTGTATATGTGCATATGCACACACACATGCAGATAGAATACATATACATACAGATTGATTTGCCAACATGTAATTAAAATTTTTAATATGACGTAAAACAGCACAAGCAAAGTTAAAAGACAAGCCGAAGACCAGGATAATATATTTTCAACAAATATCACCAATAGATGATATATAAAATCCTAAGATAAAAGAAACAACTCAATAGATGAACAAATCATGAAAGATATGCTGGCAATTCACAGAAGAGAAAATTCAAAAGACCCATGAACTCATGAAAAGATATTCAGCATCCTTAGTAATAAAGGGAATGCATGTTTTTGAAAATAGCAAAGTTAGTGAAGCCTGCCAGTGTCAAGTGCTGGGAAATACACGGAGAAATGGGAACTCTTAAACATTGCTGATATAATTCGCTTCACATTAGAGAGCAATCTGGAAACAGCCATCGAAGTTAAGCATGTACTACAACCCAACAGTTCCATTTGTTGGTGCACATGTTAAAGAGATTCATTAGGTGTACAGCACAAGGAGACAAGAAAGAGGATGTTCATAGTTGGGGAGAGCAAAAAAATGAACAATCTACATGCCCATGGATAGTGCACTAGATATATAGCAGTGGTATTTATACTATAAAGATACAATCGCTGGGGCAGACCCTTCAGGTTCAAATCCAGGTCCCACCATTTTGCTAACAGTACAACCGAGGACATTATCAAACTGCTCTGTGCTTTACTTTCCTCATCTGTAAAATGGGAACAATAATAGCGTAGGATGAATGTATCTTAATGAAGAACAAAAGGTTAATGTGTAAAGCATTTAGAACAGTCTCTGGTACATAGTATCACATGTGATTTACCATTGTTATTATAATAGAATAATCAAAGTAAAAATAAAAATCCTAGGTCTTAATGCAGCCACATTGTTAAATATCAGAACTTAGTGTTGAGAAGAAAAAGCAAGTTGTAAAATGATATGTATTGCATGGTACCTTATGAAAACATCTATGCCATCTTTAAAAAAGTACATAAAGCAATATTATTTGTTGCTATGACAATACTGATCAAAGAGAAGGATCAGAATATTCACAGAGAAATTTAATCTGTGCTTAGTTCTGGAGAGAAATGGGCTAAATCAGGAAAGGGTGCTGCTTTAAGTATATCTATATTGTTTTACTTTAAAAAAGAGAGCTCTGAAGCAAAAAAAAAAAAACTAGTAGTGATTATAAAATTTCAGTGGTGAATATACAGGAGTCTGTTATGTTATTTTCCAAACTTTGTTTAAAGTTGAATGTTTTTATTTTGAAATAATCCCAGAGCCACATTCAGTTATAAGAAATAATACAGAGATATCCCATATTCTCTTTTGAAATCGGCTTCATTCACCCAACATATTGCCCTAGAAACATATCCAGCTTGTTGCATCTGTAAATAGTACATTCTGATTGTTGAGTAGAGCTGCATAGTATGGATATACCACATTTAGTTTCACCATTCACCTGTTGAAGGATAATTAGGTTGCTTTCAGTTTGGGGATGTTATAAACAAAGCTGCTATAAACATTTGTGTACGGTATGTGTAAAGAGTAGTGTTAATCTCAGATGAATGCACAGGAATGCAATTGCTAGACCCTATGGTGATTGCATGTTTCATTCTTAAGGAAATTAACTGTTTTTCAGATTGGCTGTGCCATTTCACATCCCCACCAGCAATGTATGCATGGCCTAGTTTCTCTGTATCCTCGCCAGCATTTGGTGGTGTCATCCTTTTAATTGTAGCATTCTGAGAGATGTGTAGTGATATCTCATTGTAATTTTTCTAATGGCTGATGATGTTGAACATCCCTAGATCCTAAAGGTTATAGCCTTTTGTTTGTTTGTTTTTTAAGTGTCAGCCAGTTACAATGGCTTACACCTATAATCCCAGCACTTTGGAAGGCCGAAGTGGGCAGATCACATGAGGTCAGGAGTTCGACACCAGCCTGGCCAACATGGTGAGACCCTGTCTCTACTAATAATAAAAAAATTATCCGGGCATGGTGGCATGCGCCTGAATCACTTGAACCTGTGAGGCGGAAGTTGCAGTGAGCTGAGACTATGCCATTGCACTCCAGCCTGGGCAAAAAGAGCAAAACTCTGTCTCAAAAAAAGTTTCATAGTTTTACATCTACATTTAAGTTTGTGATTCATTGTTTTTGTACATTTATTAATTTTAATTGAAATATAATTCACAAACCATAAAATTTACCATTTTTAAGTACACAATCCAGTGGTTTTTAGTGTATTCACAAGATTGTGCCATCGTCACCGCTATCTAGGTCTGGAACAATTTTTTCGCCCCGAAATGAAACTCCACACCTGTTAGCAGTCACTCCCACTCTCCTCCCCACAACTCCTGGTAACCAGTAATTCACTTTCTGTGTCTATGGATTTTCTATTACTTGATATTTCAAATAAATAGGATTATATGACATGATATGTGACACTTTGTGTTTGACTTCTTTCACTTAGTGTGTTTCCAATGTTTGTAAACTATAGCATATATCGATGCTTCATTTTTATGGCTGAATAATATTCCATTGTATGTCTATACCATATTTATGTATCCATTCATCAGTTGATGGGCATTCGGGTGGGTTCCACTTTTTGTTTTTCATAAATAATGTTCTATGATGTCCTATGAACATCATGTATACATTTTTGTATGAGCATATGTTTCCAATCCCCTTGGGTATAGATCAAGAGTTGAATTGCTGGATCATATGGTAATCTTTTATTCTTTTGAGGAACCATCAAACTGCTTTTCACAGTGACAGCACCATTTTATATTCTCAGGGTATCAGGGCTTTATTTTTTCCATATTCCTGTCAATGCTTGTTATCTTCTGGTTGTTTTGTTTATTTTATAAGTGGCTGTGTTCGGGAATGTACTGTGGTGTCTTGTTGTGGTTTTGGTTAGCATTTCCTAAGGACAAATGATATCGAGCAACTTTTCATACTTTTTGGCTATTTGTAAATTACCATTGAAGAAGTGTTTATTCATATCCTTTGTTCATTTTAAAATTTATTTTATTTCTTTTTATTGTTGAGTTGTAAAAGGTCTTCATAAATTCTGGATACTAGACCCTTATCAGAGATACGATTGGCAGATATTTTCTGACATTTTGTGTATTATCTTTTCACTTTCTTGATTGTGTTCTTTGATGCACAAAAGTTTTAAATTTTGTTGAAATCTAACATGTCTATTTTTTTCTTTGGTTGCTTGTGCTTTTGGTGTTGTATCTAAGAAACTGTTGCCTAATTTAAGGTTGCAAAGATTTAAACCTATGTTTTCATCTTTATTATTTTAGATCTTAAATTTAGATCTTTGATTCCCTTTACTTTCTTTTTTTTTTTTCTTTTTTTTTGAGACAGACTCTCGCACTCTCACCCAGGTTGGAGTGCAGTGGCACGATCTCCGCTTGCTGCAACCTCTGCCTCTTGGGTTCAAGCAATTCTCCTGCCTCAGCCTCCAAGTAGCTGGGATTACAGGTGCCCACCACCACGCCCAGCTAATTTTTTTGTATTTTTAGTAGAGACGGGGTTTCACTATGTTGTCCAGGTTGGTCTTGAACTCCTGACCTTGTGATCCACCCACCTTGGCCTTCCATAGTGCTGAGATTACAGGGTTGAGCCACCATGCCCGGCCGGCTTATTTTCTATATATGATATGAGGTAGTGGTCCGAATTTTTTTTTTTTCCATGCAGCTACTTAATTGTCTTATTGCCATTTGTTGAAAAGAATAATCTTTGTTCATTGAATGGTTTTGGTATCTTTGTCAAAAATCAATTGACCATAGATGTATGGGCCCATTTCTGGTTCTCGATTCTATCAAATTGATCAATAGGTCTATCCTTATGCCATTACCACACTGTCTTTATTACTGTAAAATAGGAGTAGGTTTTGAAACTGTAAATGGTGAGTCTTCCAACTTTATTGTACTTTTAAATCAATTTATTTGTTTTTGAGACAGGGTCTCACTCTATCACCCAGACTGAGTGCAGTGAGATGATGACAGCTCACTGTACCCTCAACCTCAGGCTCAAGTGATACTCTCACCTCAGCCTCCTCAGTAGCTGGGACTACAAGCACATGCCACCATGCCTGGTTATTTTTAAAAATTTTTTTGTAGAGACAGGGTCTTGCTATGTTGCCCAGGCTGGTCTTAAACTCCTGGATGCAAGCAATCCTCCTGCCTTGGCCTCCCGAAGTGCTGCAGTTACAGGCGTGAGCCACCAGGCCTGGCCTGTTTTACTTTTCAGGATTTTTTAAAATTCCATATGAATATTAAAATGAGCTTATCCATTTCTGGAAAAAAAGAAGTTGGAATTTTGACAGAGAATACATTGAATCTGTATATCAATTTGTAAAGTATTGGCATCTTAATAATTTTAAGTCTTCCAATACATAAACATAAATATCTTTCCATTTATTTAGGTTTTATATTTCTTTCAGTAATATATTGTAGCTATTAGTGTATGAGACATAAGAGTCTTACACCTCTATAGTTAAGTTGATTCCTAAGTATTGTATTATTTTTTATGTATCATAAATGGAATTGCTTTTTTCCCTTCGCTTCCCTTCCATTCTCTGTCCTTTGCTTCCCTTCCCTTCCCTGCCCTTTGCTTCCCTTCCCTTCCCCTTTTCCCTCCCTTTCTCTCCCCCTTCCCTTCCCCTGACTTCCCCTTCCATCCCTTCCTCTCCCCTTACCTCCCCTCCCCTCCTCTTCTCTTTCCTTCTTTTTTTGACAAGATCTTGCTGTCACATGGGCTGGAGTGCACTGCCATGATCATGACTCACTGCAGCCTCAAACTCATGGACTCACAAGATCCTCCCACCTCAGCCTCTGGAATAGCTGAGACTATAGGCATGCACCATCATATCTGGCAAAATTTTCTATTTTTTGTTGAAATGGGGTCTGACTATGTTGTCAAGGCTAGTCTCAAACTCCTGGTCTCAAGCAGGCCTTCCACCTCAGCCTCCCAAAGTGCTGAGATTACAGGTGTGAACCACCATGACTGGCCTGGAATTGTTTTCTTAGTTTCATTTTCAGATTATTCATTTCTAGTGTATAGAAATACAATTAACTTTATACATTAATCTTGTTTCTTGCAAACTTGTGGAACTCATATATTAGCTCTAATAGATTTTTGGTGAATTCTTTATGGTTCTCTATATACCAAATTAGGAGAGAGATAGTTTTGCAAAGAGAGATAGTTTTACTTCTTCCATTCCAGTCTAGATGTCTTTTCTTTTTTCTTGCCTAATTGCCCTGACTAAAACTTCCAGTACAATGTTGAATAGAAGTGAGAGTAGATTCCCTGTACTGGTGCTGATTATACGGGGAAGGATTTTACCACCATGTATGATGTAACTGTGGGTTTTTCATAGATGGCCTTTATCAGGTTGAGAAAGATCCTTTTTATTCTTAGTTTTCCAAGTGTTTTCATTCTGAAAGGGTGTTAGATATTGTCAAGTGCATTTTCTACATCAATTGAGATAATTATGTGGTCCCCTGTTTATTCTATTAATATGATATATTGTAGTGATATATATATATATATTGGTATATACATGTAATATGGTATATATATATCTTCATATGTTAAACCAATTTTGCATTCCTGGAATAAATCCTACTTGATTATAATGTATAATCCTTTTTATGTGCTGCTGAATTTGATTTGGTGGTATTTTGTTAAGCATTTTTACCTATATTTATAAGGGAATTGTATAGTTTTCTTTTATTCTGATGTATTTATCTGGGTTTGGCATCAGGGTAATGCTGGCATCATAGAATGGGTTAGAAAGTGTCCCCTTTTCTTTTATATTTTAGAAAGAATTTTTGAGGAATTAGTGATAATTCTTCTTTAAACATTTGGCAGAATTTGCCAGTGAAGCCATATGGTCCTGGGCTTTCTTTGTATAACATCTTTAAAATTACTAACTGAATCTCTTTACTTGTTGGAAACCTATTGAAATTTTCTATTTCCTCTTGAGTCAATTTTGAAAATTTGTGGCTTTCTAGGAATATGTTCATTTCATCTAGGCTCTCTAATTTGTTGGCATATGATTTTTCATAGCATTCTCTTATATTCCTTTTTACTTATGTAAAGTCCATAGTACTGTCTCCTTTTTTATTCCTGAATTTTAGTAATTAGAGAGTTTTTTTTTTTAATTGACTACTCTAGCTAAAAGCTTTTCAATTTTGTTGATCTTTTTAGACAACCAACTTGGTTTTGTGAATTTTCTCTATTTTTTCTATTCTGTTTTATTTAGTTTTACTCTAATGTTTATTATTTTCATGTCCTGGTTTTGGATTTAGTTTATTCTTCTTTTTCTAGTGTCTTAAAGTGGAAGATTAGGTTGTTGATTTGAGTGAGTTTACAATTAGAAGTTTTCCTCTAGGAACTACTTTCACTACATTCTATAAGTTTCCATATGTTGTGTTTTCATTTTGTTCATCTGAAAGCATTTTCTAATTACCCTGTGATTTCTTCTTTAACCTCTTGGTTATTTAGGAATATGTTGTTTAAGTTCCCAAATTTCCTTCTATTATTAATTTCTACTTTCATTTCATTGGGGCTGTAACACATACTTTGACCTTAACCCTTTTAAACATATTGATACTTGTATTATGATCATCCTAACTTATGGTCTAGCCTGGAAAATGTTTTATATGCGTTTGAGAAGAATGTGTATTCTGCTGTTGTTGGTTGCAGTCCTCACTAGATGTCTGTTAGTTCCAGTTGGTTAATAGTGTTGTTCAAATTTTCTGTTTCCTTGATGATCTGTCTAGTTGTTCTATTCATTATTGAAAGTGAGGGATTGAAGTGTCCAACTATTACAGTTGAATTGTGTGTGTCCCTTCAAACCTGTCAGATTTTATAAATTTTGAGGCTTGTTGTTAGGTACATATATGCTTCATTAATTTTAAAATATTCATTCTACCAATTTCTGCCTTTAAATTTTTCTTTATTTATTTTAATTGACATAATAATTGTACATATTTATGGGGTACAGTGCAATGTTTTCATATGTATACATTGTGTAATAATTAAATCAGGGTATTTAGCACACCACCTCATATATTTTATCATTTTCTGTGGTGAGAACATTCAAAATCTTCTCTTCTAGCTATTTTGGATACAAAATTGTCAACCATAGTTGCCCTGTTGTGTGATAGAACATCGGAACTTATCCTCTTCTCTAACTGTAAATTTGTACACATTGAGCAATCTCTCCATATTCCCCTTCCTGTTACTCTCCCCAGCATCTGGTAACCACTCTTCTAATCTCCACTTCAGTGAGATCAATTTCTTTAGATTCCACGTATGAGTGAGATCACTCAGTATTTCTCTTTCTGTGTCTGGCTTATTTTGTTTTACATAATGTCCTCCAGGTTTATCTATGTTGCCATGAGAGACAGGATTTCCTTCTTTTAATGGCTGAATAGTAGTCCATTGTGTATATATACATTTTATTTATTTATTCATCAATTGATGGATACATAGGTTGATTCCATATCTTGGCTATTATAAATAATACTGCAATAAATATAAGAATGCATACTTTGACATACTAATTTCATTTCCTTTAGATAAATATTCAATAGTAGGATTGCAGGATTGTATATTTCTACTTTTAATTTTTTGTGGAAACTTCATACATCTTCCATAGCGGTTATACCAATTTACATTCCCACCAGCAGTATGTAGGTATTCCCCTTTCTTCACATCCATGACAGCATTTGTTATTCTTTGTCTTTTTGATAGTGGCCATTCTAAATGGGGAGAGGTGATATCTCATTGTAGTTTTGATTCGTATTTCCCTGATGATTAGTGTTGTTGAGCATTTTTTCATGTATTTATCCTTCCTTTGAGAAATATCTACTGAGGCCTTTTGGCCATTTTTAAATTGAATTATTTGGTTGTTTTGCTATTGAGTTATTTGAGTTCCTTATATATTCTGGATATTAGAATACAAGTCAGGTGCATAGTTTTAGCCTATTCTGTAGGTTGTCTCTTCACTTATTGATTGTTTCTTTTATTGTACAGAAGACTTTTAGCTTGATAGAATCCTGTTTGCCTATTTTTATCTTTATTGCCTGTGCTTTTTCTTGAGACAGTTTCACTCTTGTTGCCCAGGCTGGAGTGCAATGACATGATCTTGGCTCACTGCCACCTCCGCCTCCCGGTTTCAAGTGATTCTCCTGCCTCAGCCTCCTGAGTAGCTGGGATCACAGGCATGCGCTACCATGCCTGGCTAATTTTGTGTTTTTAGTAGAGATGGGCTTTCTCCATGTTGGTCAGGCTGGTCTTGAACTCCTGACCTCAGGTGATTTGGTTGCCTTGGCCTCCCAAAGTGCTGGGATTACAGATATGAGTCACTGCACCTGGCCTGCCTGTGCTTTTAAAGCCTTGTCCAAAAATACTTTTATTTATTTTGTTTTTTATTTTTATTTTTGATTTTTTGAGACAGGGTCTTGCTTCATTGCCCAGGTATGGAGCACAATGGTGCAAACATGGCTCACTGCAGCCTTGACCTTCTGGGCTGAAGCAATCCTCGCACGTCGCCCCCTCCCGCAACCTCTACTTTAGCTGGGATGGGACTACAGGCACATGTCACCATGCCTAGCTAATTTTTAAAATTTTGTGGACAGAGAGTCTCACTATACCCAGGCTGGACGTGAACTCCTGGGCTCAAGTGATGTTCCCATCTCAATCTCCCAAAGTGCTGCGATTACAGGCATGAGCCATCATGCTTTGCTGTTTTATCCAAAAATTATTTGCCCATACCAATGTCATGAAGCACATTTCCAATGTTTCCTTCTAGTAGTTTTACCATTTGGGGACTTACATTTAAAACTTTAATCCATTTTGAGTTGATTTTTGTGTATGGTGAAAGACAGATGTCTGGCTTTATTCTTCTGCATGTGGATATCTAGTTTTTCCAGCATCATTTATTATCTGACTTTTAATTAAAAATTTTAATCAATTAACATGTAATTACTGACATGATAGGATTTTTAGGTGGCCTTTTGTTATTTGTTTTCTATGTCTTTCTTCTCTGTTCATCAGTTCCTCCACTGTTGTCTTCTTTTATGTTAAATAAATATTTTCTAGCATACCATTTAAAGTTTCTTGTTTTCTTTACTACATATTTTTGAGTTATTTTCTTAGCAATTGTCCTGAGGATTACCATTAATATCTTAATTTATTTAAAAAATTGGATTTGTTTTAATACCAACTGAATTTACATAGAATATTAAAACTTTGCTCATATATAGCTTCATTCCTCTTCTCCTATTTTGCTGTTATTTTCATAAATTAAATCTTTATATATTATGTGCCCTTCTTTAGATTTATTACATTATGAAGTTGTCTTTTGAATCAGGTTGAAAACAGAAAATACATTCATACTTTGTCTTCATCTGTATAGCTGCTTTTCTGGTGTTCCGTTTGTTGTGGATTCAAGTTACTGTCTGGTGTCCTTTTATTTCAGCCAGAAGGGCTGCTTTTAGTATTTCTTGTGAGACAGGTCTGCTGGTGACAAACTCTGTCAGTTTTTGTTTATCTGGAAATTTCTTAATTTCTCCTTTCTCTGTGAAGTTTGACCAGATATAAAAAACCTGGTAAACAGTTTTTTTCTTTCAAAAATGTCATCTCAATATTTTCTGGCCTCCATGGTTTCTGCTAAGAAACCAACTGTTAATCTTATTGAGGGTCTTTTATACATAATAAATTGTTTCTTGCCTGTTTCCAAGATTCTGTCTTTGACTTTGACTTTTGCAGTTTGAAATAATGAGTCTATGTGTGGATCTCTTTGAATATATGCTATTTGGAGTTCACTGAGCTTTTTCAATGAGTAAACTAATGTTTTTAATAAAATGAGGGAAGATTTTAGGCATTATTTCTTCAGATATTCTGTTTACCCCCTCTCTGTTTTCCCATTGAGACTTCCATTATGCATGTTTATACACTTGATAGTGTACAACTATCAAGTCCCGTAAGTCTCTGCCGGACTGTTTATTTTTATTTATTCTTCTTTCTGTTTCTTAGCCTGGATAACCTCAGTTTGCCTACTTTCAAGTTTACCTATTACTTTGCATGCTGAAGTCTGCTATTGAGACTTTCCAGTGAATTTTTTATGTTAGTTTTACTTTGGTTTACAAAATTACTATTCAATCCCCAAATTTCTATTTGATTCCTTATCATTTCACTCTCCTTATTGGTAGTCTTTATTTGGTAAAACATTATTTACATAATTTCCTTTAGCTTTTTAGACATGACTTCTTTTAGCTTTTCAAACATATTTAAAATGACTGATTTAATGTCTTCTTGTAAGTCCAGCCTCTGAGCTTTCCCAGGGATGGTTTCTATAGATTGCATTTTTTAATTTTTCTATGTAAGGGTCATAATTTCTTGTTTACTTACAGGTTCTATACTTTTTTTGTTGGAAAGAACACATTTCCAATTATATAATGTGTGACTCTGGAAATCAGACCATCCCTATTTCCCAAGATTTGTTGTTGCTTCCTGTTGTAGTTGTTACTGTTTTTTGTTTATATGTTTCTGAACTAATTCTGTAAAGTCTGTATCTTTGTTATGTGTGGTCATTGAAATCTCTATTCAATTAGCTTCATGGTCAGCTAATGATTGGACAAAAATTTCCTTAAAGGCCTGGAGCTAATAAGTCTCCCAGTCTTTTTTGAGTGGCTCTGTGTAGATGGTGGGGAGTGCCTTTTACACTCAGCCAGGTGATTACAACTCTGCCTTAGCCTTCACTTCCTGCTTGGGCAGAGACTTGAGGTCAAAGGTGAGAGATTAGAACCTACACTGGTCTTTTGTAAGCATGTGCACAGCTGTGCACAGCCCTGGTCATATATGTAGACTTCTAGCTTCTCAGAAATATGTCAATGACCCTAAAACTATTTCATTTTTCAGATTTTCCTGTCAAGCTTTTTTGTTAGTTTATTGTTTGCCCCAACTGGTATCCATCACTTCAGGCAGCTGTGATGTTAAGACATTTGACAAATGCCCCCAGAAAGAGGTGTTTAGCATTGGGCAAATTTGAGTAAGCCCCACCAAAAGACCAGCCTTTCCACTTGGGTATTTTAGGAAACCTTTAAACAGACGAAACTATAAATTTTGAGAGAATATGGTAGTTCTATTTCATCTGGTGCTGGGATTCAATGCCTTCATTTTTCTAGGCTGACAAAGAGCTGGAGAGTGGTTAATGGGACTAATATAAGTGAAAATGCCACACAGTTCACTGTTTTTATTAAGATTCAGCAATTTTTCTAGCCTAAACATCTCTTGGGTTGTTGCAAGCTTTTGGTTAATTTCCAGAGTTCTGAAAAAGTTGATTCTGACCACTTTTTTTCTTAGCTTTTTCATTGCTCTTCTATAAAGGGACAAACTTTTGGTGGCTCTTAGGTCACCATTTTTGCTGACATCACTCTCTATGATTTATTTATCCTTTTCTATAAATTATGAGCCTTAGATCAAGATTCTTTTGCTTTTTCTTTTTTTGTTGTTGTTGTTTGTTTGTTTATGGGTGTCCACTGGTCTAGCAGTGTTTATTGAAAAGGTATTCTAGTTTATTTGCACTTACATATAAATTTTAAGGTAATCTAGTTTATACCTACACAAAGTGTTATTGACATTTTGATAGAAATTAGGTTAAATCTGTTCATCCATTTAGGGAGTATTGACATTTTTACGTTGCATCTTTCAACCCATATATGTGATATGTCTTGCCATTTGTTTAGATCTTCTTTGATTTTTTCATCTGTGTTTTATAGTTTTCAGCATTAAAGTCCTGTGCATATTTTGTCAGATTTATAATTAATCATTTAAATTATTCTCAAGCAATTATAAATGGTATTGTATGTTTAGTTTTGGTGTCTATCTTTTTATTATTAGCATACAGAAATATAACTGAGTTTTGTAAGTGGATCTTGTATCCTGCAACTTTGCCAAATTTACTTATTATTTCTTTTCCCACCTTATTATATTAGCTAGAACTACCAGCACTATGTTAAATAAGAGTGGGGAGAGTGAACATCTTTGACTTTTTCCCAATCAGAGAGGAAAGTATTTAGTCATTCACACTTAAATATAATATTAGGTATAGATTTTCTTACACATATTATCAATTGATAAAATTTCCTCTATTTCTAATTTTATAAGTGATTTTTAAAATCTGAAATGAATGTTGAATTTAGTCAAATATTTTTTACACATTGACTGATATAATCATGTAAATTTACTTCTTTCACTTGTTAATGTGGTGGATTATATTGATGATTTTAAAAAATTGAGCTAGCCAGGCTTTCTTCCTTGGAATAATCCCCAAAGACCATGGCATATAATTCTTTTTATATATTGCTAAATTCTACTTGCTAATATTCTCTTAAGGATTTTTGCATCTATGTTTATGAGGGATATTGCTCTGTAGTTTCTGTTTTTGTACTGTCTTTGTCTAATTTGGATATCAGGGTAATACTAGCTTCATAAAATGAATACAGCAGTGTTTACTCCTTTTCTATTTTTTGTTTTTTTATTTTTGGCAGTGATTAGGTAGACACAGTGTTAGTTCTCCCTTAAATGTTTCCTAGAATTTTCCAATGTAACCATCTGGAACAAGGTATGTTGATGGTGGGGGGACGGGGTCGGGGAGAAGTGTTGGGGGAGGGGCAGCTTTAAAATGATCAACTTAATTTCCTAATAGCTATAGTTTTATTCAAATTTCTATTTCATATTAGATGATACAATACTTTGTACTTTTGTGGAATTGCTCCATTTTTATCTAAGTTGTCAAATTTATGTGGATAGAGACGTTTCTAGTATTTCCTTACTATTCTCTTGAGGTCTACAGAGTCTGTATGATATTCCTTATTTAATTTCTGATACCGGTAATTTGTGTTGGTCTTGTTGGAGGATTGTCAATTTTATTGATTTTTTCAAAGAACCATCTGTTAGTTGTAATGATTTCCAATATTGTTTTTCTGTTTCTAATCTCATTGATTGCTGCTATTATTTTTATTATTTCTTTCATTATCATGCTTTGGATATACTTTGCAGTTCTTTCTCTAGGTTATTAAAATGGGAACTTAGGTTATTTGAGAATTTCACTCTTTTCTAATCTAGATTAATGCATGCTGTAAACTTTTCTGTCACCACTGCTTTAACTATTTTCTACAAATTATGATGTCATATTTTCATTCTTACTCAGTTTGACATTTTTTAAATTTCCCATGAGAATTCCTATTTGATTCATGGATTATTTAAGAGAGAAGTGTGTCTTTTAGTCTTCAAGTGTTTGAAGATTTTAACTTCATCTTCCTGTGATTGATTTCCTGTTTGATTCCATTGTGGTTGGAAAACATAGTCTCCATATCAATTCTATGTTTAAAAAGTTTGTTGGTTTTTCTTTTTTTGTAGTCTAGAATATTATCCACCTTAGTATATATTTTTTATTTATGTACTTATTTTTTTTTTTGAGATGGAGTCTTGCTCTGTCTCTCAAGCTGGAGTGCAGCGGCGTGATCTCAGCTCATTGCAACCTCAGCCACCCACATTCAAGCAATTCTTCTGCCTCAGCCTCCCAAGTAGCTGGGATTACAGGCATGTGCCACCACACCTGGCTAATTTTTGTATTTTTAGTAGAGATGGGGTTTTACCATGTTGGCCAGGCTGGTCTCAAACTCCTGACCTCAAATGATCCGCCTGCCTTGGCCACCCAAAGTGCTGGGATTACAGGTAAGAGCCACCACACCCAGCCCACATCTTAGTATGTATTTCGTAAACATTTGAAAAGAATGTGTAATGTATATTCTGCTACTGTTGAGTAGAGCATTCTATAAATGCACATTGATAGTGCTATTGAGTTCTTTCTTTCCTGACATTCTATATAGTTATCCATTAATTTTTAGTAGAGTGAAGATGAAGCTTTTCAACATTTCTATTTCTATGGCTATTTCCCCCTTTAGTTCTATTAAATACGTTTCATGTATTTTGTAACTCTGTTACTTTGTAACTCATTTAGAATTGCTACATCTTCTTGGTGAATTGACCCTTTTATCATTGTATAGTGTACTTCTCCACCTCTGATAATTTTTTTTGCTCTGAAGTCTAATTTATATGATATTATATAGCTACTTTGCTCTCTTTTGTTTTAATATTTACATGATGTATTTTCCCACAATTTTGTTTTTAATATGCTTATATCATTATCAATGAAGTGAGTTTTTGTAGACAAGATACAGTTTGGCCATATTTTACAATGTAATTTGTCAATCTCTGTCTCTTAATTGGTTTATTTAGACCATTTACAACTAGTGTAATTATTGATGTGCAGCCTTTTTAAAAACAAAAATTCCGCTATTTTATGTTTTCTGTTTATTCTGTTTCTTTCCTCTGTTTTACTTTTCCTGCATTCTTATGGGTTACTTGAACATTTCATTTAGAATTCCATTTTATCTATAATATTTTCAAGTCTATTTTTAATAGCATTTTAGTGATTGCTTTAAATATTACATCATGTACACAAATGTACATACGTATAGTCTACTAGAGTTATTATTTCACCAGCTCAAGTGATGCGTAAAAGTGTAAAAATCTTATACCCCTCATATCTCTTTACTCTCCATATTTATGATATAATTATTGTAAATATTTACGTACATTTAGCATCACATCAGGCAGTGCTGTAATTTATATTTGTCAAACATAATATAGATAACTCAAGAGTAGAAGAGGCATCTGTTATATTTTCCCAGATTTTTGTTTAATGTGTACTTTCTTCCCTCCCAATATTCCAATATTTCTTTTTCTATTATTTCCTTTCTGTTTGGAGAACTTCCTTTAGCTATTTCTCATGTTAGGTCTACTAGTGACAAATTCTCTTAGGTTTTTTGTCTGGGAGTGCCTTGATTACCCTTTATTCTTGAAGAATATTTTCACTGGATATAGAATCCTGGGATGATTCTTTTCCTTCAACTTTTGAAAAATGTGCTACTTCTTTCATTGTTTCTGATGGGAGATATGTTTCACTGAAATTGTTTTTCTTCTGTAGGTAAAATATTATTTCTCTTACAGCTTTCAAGATTTTTTTCTTTAGCTTTTGTTTCTGGAAGTTTGATTATAATTTGTCTTGATGTGAATTTCTTTAGGTTTAACCTCAATATGTAATTTGTGTCTTTTGACAAAATTGGGAATTTTTCAGCTGTTACTTTGAGTACTTTCTTAGCCCTGCTCTCTCTTTTTTTTTTTTCTCAGAACTTACATGACATGAATGTTAGATATTTTGTTATGGTCCTGAAACTTCCTAAGAGTTTTTTTATTTTTAAAAATCTATTTTCTCTCTGTTCAATTGGGTAATTTATTTTATTCTATATTCAAGTACACCGATGCTTTTGTCTGTTCCTTCCATTCTGCTATTGACCCCATCTATTAAGTTTATTATTTTGGTTACTGTATTTTTCAGTATTAAAATTTCCAATTGATTCTTCTTTACATCTTCTGTTTCTTTGATGAGTTTTTTTTTGCTTATATTTTTCTATTTTATTTGCTTAAAGCATGCTTGTAATTGTTTGTTAAAACATTTTTATCATGCTTTCTTTAAAATATATTTGCCAGATAATTTTTTTTCATCTTGGTATTGGCATATATTCATTGTCCTTTACTTTCAATTTGAGATCACCCTGCTCTCTTTGATATGATGAGTAATTTTTTAATAAGACCTAGATATTTCATGTATTATGCTATAAGACTTTGGATCTCATTTAGACCTTCTGTTATACTCAGTTTCCCCTGACACTGCTCTGCAGGAGAAGGGATGATGCCACCTTATTATTGCCAGGTGAGGGTTGAAGTCCAGGTTCTCTGCTTGCCTTCACTAACCTCTGAATGTGTATGTGTATGAATCCTAGTTACTTCTGGGTGAGAGTGGGAGTTCCAGCTTCCCACTAGACCTTCACTGATACCTCAATGTCTGGAAGGGTAGGAATGCGTCCTTACTGCTTCCCACGTGGTCTCCACCAACACCAGAGTGGAGCAAACTGGTCTTGTTACTGCTGTGCAGTGGTGAAATTCCTGACTCTCCACCAGGGTCCTCTGATACCATCCCAGAGGAGAGAGGTTGAAGTATCTATTATTGCTGGAAAGGGTTGAAAATCCAGGTTTTCTGTGTTGGTCCCACTGACATTGTGATGGTGTGGGGAAGAGGATTGTTCCTTTCCACCTGGTAAGGAGGAAAGTTCTGGTGCTCTACTTGACATTCTCTGATGCCAGCCCTATGAAAGTATTGGGGTGTTTCATTCCAGCTATATATCTTAGCTCCCCGCTTAGCCCTTGCTGGTGTAGATGAGATGGGGCAACCATTTTCTCTGTGTTGTTCAGTTAGAGTTGAGTAGTCACTGTCTAAAAGTTTTTCTTTCTGACTACCCACTTCCTGATTCTTTTGTTATGGGATCTTTGGAGTGTCAATTTTCTACCCAGAAAACCCTGTGGCTGGTGGCATCTTTACCCGAGTTCTTGTCCAGCATTCAGGAAGAATGAGGTACATAGACAAGTGAAGGGTGAAGAAGATGAAGAGGAGCTTTCTTTAGTGTTAGAACAGCTCAGAGGAGACCCGTAGTGGGTAGCTCCTCCCTGTAGGCAGGTTGTCCTGTCAAGTGTTCAGCTCTTAGCAGAGAGGAGGCCTTGGAGAGGGTAAATCCTCTTTGCAGGCTGGTCGTTTGGACCACTCTGCAGGTCTCTGAAACTCTAAGCAGAGAGGGTAGCTCCTCTCTGCAGCTGATCATCCTGTTATCTCTCTGTCCTCTGTCCTCTGCCCTGGTCTGGCTGAACCTGGGGCTTTTATGGACCTCAGAAGGGAGGAAGTGCATGCAGATTGATCCATGGGTGACAACAGGCAGGCAGCAGGAGGCACTACAACTCCCTATTCGAGTCTGTGGACTGGCAGTCGTGCCCCCAGCCTTCAGCCTTTCCCTGGCCTGAAGGTGAGGCCTTACCCTGGACTACTGTTTTTCACCCAGTAATCTATCTGATTTCTGCTGCCATTCATGGCTTCTGGGGCTCAGTGCCAAACTGGCTCCAAGATTGGAGCTAGCATAGGGAAAGGAGAGAGGCCAGGCAGCAGGAGCAGACACCCCTGAGCCTGCAGGGATGTGGAGGCCCTTCCTGGTCCTCGAGGGCATAGGCCACAGAGATGCCCAGGCCCTGTGCCTGGGAGGGCTGCTGCAGCAGCACCCAGGGAGCTTCTGCTCTGCAAACTCCAAAGCGACAGGGCTTCCACTTGTCCCCAGCTCCTGTATACTCTGTGGAATGCGAGACCCAGGTCTGCAGCCGTGGGTTGGGCACCCAGGAGGGCAGATCCTGCATACTCCTGGTTCCCCACAAGAGCACAGAGAAGCTCGGGATTCACAGCCAGTTTGGGCAGCTACAGCTGCAGTTTGGGGTCTGCAACCTGTGGTTTGGGCAGCTGCAGCAGTACCCTAGGATCTCCTGCCCCAACTCAGAAGGTGTGGGGCTTCCACTGGCTCCATGGAGTGTACAGACCCAGCCGTGCCTCCCTGCTGCAGCCATCGTGTGCTGCGATCACTTTGGCTAGAAACAACAACTTGTTATTATTGTTGTTTTCATCTGTATCCATTGACCATTCCAGGGTGCTGGCTTCTTCAGCTTCAAGTCTGGGGTATACAAGGCAAAGAGATAGCCCAGGGAACTTGCCACCATGTTGTTCTGTGGGTCCTAAAGTCTCTAGCTTATCTGCCTTCTTCTCTTCAACTTTTACAGTCTTTGTATGTTGGTGTCATATATAATGCCCAAGGATGTTTTAGCTGTAATTAGCAAAAATAGTGAAATGTTCATCTGCTTCATCTTCTCTACAGGAGAAACTTTCCAAACTTACAAACATATATTTCAAATATTTTATAATCAAAATAAGTACCAAAAAGTGAACAAGAATTTTGGGGAATTGGGGGTTAATACTAGGTGGAGTGGGGAAGCAGTGAGGTTGATGGAGACAGGGAAGAAGGTCCAGCAACAATGACAAGAAGGCACATGGAAGAGAGAACTGGTGAAACAGTTTCCAGTAATGGAAACTGACAAGGTAACAACTGCTTACAAGCAGAGCCAGGTTTTTAAGACTTTGGGGACACAAGAAAAATGTTCTTTAACTGATCACTTCTATAGCAGAAACATGGGCGTTGCTTTGCCCCTCAGGGCCTACTTTAACCTCTGTTCTCACCCTCTCGGAGTAACATAAAATGACAGTAATAGTTGAATCCATAGTATTATTTGAGAGTGACCCTCTGACCTAGAGGTCAAGCTTTTTGCTTACCCGTCTGATTAGAACATTCCATAATTTTTGAGGGAACTCATCTCCGGGCCCTTTCCATTAATTAGTCCAGCACTAGCAGATCCTTGAAGAGGAAAAACTAGTGTTGAAGGCTCTCAAATCGCTCTTTGGTGATTAGGAAGTGAGATAAGGAAGAGAAGCTTTTAACAACATGACAGTCGTCCTGCAAGCTCCAGAGAGACGGCTCTCTGCAATCTGAGAGGAGCCCAGCCACATGAGAAAAACAAACAAAAATACCTCTGTGATGCTTGGATTTTATAAAGCACTGATATCTGATGGTTAATCTGCCTGGCTCTGCCAGAGAGGACAGTGTTAAATTGCCTTCTGTTCTTGGGAAACTTAAGTGGTCATTGTTAAGCCTGCCTGCGTGAGAGCCTTTGAAACAAAATCTGGATGTATAGAAAAGTTGTCCTGGTTCAGGTTAGGTGAACTCTGCACCAGTGGAAGTGGCCTGAAGTTAAGTGAAGTGTCCCCAAGCCAAGTGAGCTCTAGAGAAATCTGCCAGCTGGAAGGCACAGTTAGAAGACCCTTCGAAGTCTACAGAGGGAAACTAGGGGCATCTCTCCTCCCTAAGCCTCTTCTGCATTCCAGAGATTCCAGGGAGGTGGTGTGAGACAATGGTGATGCTCATGGCCTTTGAATACACTCACGCTTCCAGCTGGTGACATGCGAGAATGACTCCATCTTTTCAGCTTCAGTTTCCACATCCATAAAATGGAAACTATAATGGGACCTGCTATCTCATAGGTTTGTGGTAAAGATTGACTGAGAGAGTTCTTGCATTATACATGGGGCATGTTCAATGAACAATAGTTGCTATTACTTTAAAAATCACTGGTCTAATAGAATGTTTATAGGGAGCAAAAAAAAAAAAAAACCTCATAGAATTGAGACTAACCATTTCATTTTAGAAAAGAGGCAGCTGAGACTCAAAGATGTTGCCTACGATGCCCCTACTCACCCCTCATGGTCATACGGCTAGTTGGCGGCAGAGCTACCAAGAGAACACCATTCTTCTAAACTCTGTGGTCTTCTTCCCTGTTGTTTTCAATTGCCACATCAAATATAGGTTTTAGTTTGTACCTGATGAACATATTATCTGACTTTTTAAGAAGTTTCTATTTTAATTTTTCTTTTTGAGACAGGGTCTTGCCCTGTCACCCACACTGGCACAATCATAGCTCCCTTCAGCCTCAGCATGCTCAGGTGATCCTACCTCAGCCTACCGAGTAGCTGGGTCTACAGGCATGTGCCATCACACCCAGCAAATTCTTTAAATCTCTTTCTTTTCTTTCTTTTTTTTTTTTTTTGAGACAGTCTTGCTCTATCACCCAGGCTGGAGTGCAGTGGCACGATCTCAGCTCACTGCAACCTCTGCCTCCCAGGTTCAAGCAATTCTCTTGCCTCAGTCTCCTGAGTAGCCAGGATTACAGGTGCCCACCACAATGCCCAGCTAATTTTTGCATTTTTGGTAGAGATGAGGTTTCGCCATGTGGGCCAGGCTGGTCTCAAACTCCTGGGCTCAAGAAACCTTCTCTCCTTGGCCTCCCAAAGTCCTGGGGATTGCAGGAGTGAGCCACCACACCCAACTAAGATTGTTTTTTGTGTGTGTTTTAACATGTGTCTCAAGAAAGTTGCACCAAATGAGAAACCAACAAACAACTAAAAACAAAAATAATAACACTAAATGAAAACAACCATCAAAAGAAGAGATCTAATTGCAAACACCAGAAGCCATGTCTCAAACAGAAGTTCCTGTGTCTCGTCATAATCACACCATGCATAATATTGGAGCCTTCTCTGTCTCATGAGGTGAGTGATCCCACGTGCATTCTAATGCATGTTTTATTTCTCCATTGATTTTAATTAAAAGGATATTGTCAAGGTTGCTAGGCATAAATATTGACTGCTTTTGACACTACAGTTGTCCCAGAGGGTCAGGCTTGCTTTTTCAAGCTTCTTAAATCTCTTTCGGTTCCTTGCAGTCTCTTTTTGGTACGTTGGAAATGTCAAAAAAAAAAAAAAATGCAACTATTAGGGCATGCCTGATAGGTTTTTTTTTTTATTTTAGTTTTTTAAATGCAGGTTGAAAAAGAAAAGAAAGGCCTGGTAATTTGGGATAATCATTCACAAATGAAATCTTGGGCCTTGACTTAGCTAGAATGGTTGCATGAGTGGTAAAAAATTACTGAATAATGATCTTCCTATTCAATCAGTTTGGTCAGTGTATACGCGGATATATCTCCAAAACCTCATATGGACATCATTCGTGCTTTTAATAAATCAAAGAGATATGTTCTTTTAAAAGAGAATTTTACTAAAAGAGATTTCTGGGGTACCAACCCCAATCCCCTCATCCAGGCCTGAGTTCTTTCGTAATTTCTAAATGATCACAGCTCCCTTGCCTAAGTAGGCTGTCAGTTCAGCACCCATGAACATTTCTATCTGGGAACTGGAAGGCCTCGAGATGGTGCTGGTATTTCAGGGTTAACTCTAGCAGCGTCTAAAACAGCAGGGGTTTAAAGAGGCCCAACACTATATCAGGAAGAGGTGGACTGCCGAGAATAAGTGGTGTGAAATGCATTATGAACATTCTCGGCAAAGAGAAATTGTCTTTTTCTTGTTGATGGTAGAAAATCAATATGGTTGTTTTCTGTTCAGTTTTCAAGGGCACAAGCTGCTGCTACTTCAGGCTTGAGAAGTTCATAGGATGGTTAACGAAATGTCAGCAGTGATTGAGCAGTTCAAGCAAAATTAACATCCCTCTGCCATAAGTCTACCCTAAGTGAACTGGCAGCCATGGGGGGCGGCAGAGCATCCCAGGGCCACAGGGAGCAGGTGGGTTAATGCGTTAAGCTAAAAAAATAATTGCTGGCCCCACACAACAGGTGGAAAGATGATTCACATTGTTATTCTCCTTGGTTTGGGTAGCTGACATGAGGAAAGAAGAAAGACTCTTTGATCAGTAAAAGGACTGCCCAGAAGCTGATACAACTCCAGTTACTCTAGGACTGTGTGCAATCTCTTTTCCTCATCCCATCTGGCAGCATGGGGATTCTTTTCTTTCTTGGCACTGACTTGTCATATATATTATTTTCCTTTCTCCTCTCCAGATGCCCTTCCTTCCCTACTTTTTCTACTTTCCATCTCTAAGTCACCTTTTCTAAGTGGCTGAAGGTCATAACTCAGCATCCATGCTGGTTAAGAGGCAATCTCTGGAGACCCAAAGCCCTTGATATGATTTGGCTCTGTGTCCCCCATCCAATTCTCATCCCAAATAGTAATCCCCATGTGTTGGAGGAGGAGTCTGGTGGGAGACCATTGGATCATTGGGGCTAATTTTCCTTTTGCTGTTCTCGTGACAGTGAGTTCTCATAATATCTGATGGGTTTAAAGTGTGGCACTCCCCTCCTTTCTCGCTCTCTCTCCTGCTGGCTGCCTTGTGAGAAGGTGCTTACTTCCCCTTCAACTTCCGCCATGACTGTAAGTTTCCTGAGGCCTCCCTAGCCATGTGGAACTGTTGTGTCAATTAAACCTGTTTTCTTTATAAATTACCCAGGCTCAGGTAGTTCTTTATAGCAATGTGAAAATAGGATGATACAATTCTGAATTTGTCATTTAGTAAAAATGTTTCTTGAACCACTCCCCCAGCCCCAAGCCTCAGTTTCTTCAACTGTAAAATGGGTGATAATTTCCCTCACTTTATGAGAATAGGTGCTCCCTGTCAGTCCTGCAAGTACAGGGTTGATGCCTGAGAGTGAGCACTTTCTTAAATTTTGTGCCGAAGGCATCTCACTCATCTCACCTTCGTAGTAACCTTGTTGCAATAACATTGTAAGTTAACCTGTTGATCTCCTTAAAATGTTTTGCACATTGAGTGATTATGACCTTTCATTTGTATAAATTTTCACAATTTTGCCAAAACACATTCCCAGACAATCTTCTGACTGTTTTGGGCTTTATCACTTGCTTCCTTTTCCCCTCCACTCTGACTACTGGCAGATAAAACAGTTTTTCTTCTACACCAGGCACTTTAGCAGTTAGCACAGAAACAGCCACACAGGAGGCACTCACAGAATAGACTTGGGTTAAAAGAAAAAGGTAATGAATAGTCTTTGTTTAGCCAGATTACCAAAGGACTATGTAAATCTTTCAATCTCTTACTCCTATCCAGGTCTATAGACAATGGGTCAACAGAACTTTTATGAACAGATGAAGAAACCATGTCTGCAGTACCTCTGTGAAGTCCCAACATGGTCAGGGATATTTCTTTTCTCTTCAAATATGATGACTGGGTCTTGATTCAAAGGCACTGTTTGGGAGCAGCATGTCTGCATGAGAACAAGCACATATACATACTCACATGTATGTTTGTACACAGAAGCATACGTCGGTTTCTATGCATGTGATATAATTAAATGATAGTCAAGACAGTGATTCAAATTTGCCTGAGCTCCAGGGTCTCTGCATGACACACAATCCGGGATGGAAGGCTTAGTCTCATGAAGGACCAATAGAAATAAAATACAGTGAAATGCAGAAATTCAAAATCATCCAAATATGGCTGCTTCCTCCTTCCTCCTTCCTTAAATGTTTTCCTATGCATGTGAATCTCTCTCCCACCAGGTACCAGCCACCCCCTCACCGTAACATTTTAGAAAGGCGAAATGGATGAAAAAGGCCAGTCTCAAAGGAAAATGAGGACATCCTCTTAAAAAGCAACCTAAAGCAGAATCCTATTACTAAAGCTTTTCTGATGTTTGATTTTTTTTTAAGCCAAGGCATTGTAATTTATTCAGTTAGGAAAATCCCTGAGCAATTTCCCTAACTTTTCTGTGGCTTAGAAGCATTTCCCTTTTTTTATTCTTGTTGGGTGTGGGGAGTGAGAGGGTGTATCTTTGTCTTTTCTCCATACCCAATTTTCCATGACTAAGAAATGGGACATCAAAGGGCTCATTGAAATAGATAAAATGCCCCATCAAATAGTGCTAATAAAACAGCATCTTGATGATTCTTGAGAAGATGGATCAAAGCATATGGACTCAATTTCCCTTGGAAAAATCTACTGGGAAAAAGAAAACCAAGTGGTGTGGGTAAAGTGTTTTCAGTATTTTATTCTTTCCAATCCTGAAATATAGCTCTAATTATCTGTCAATTAAGGAAGCCCATTGGGAATTCATATCAGCTCTGGATCTACATTATATTTTGACTTCCAAGGAGTCTAGAAAAATAAATTGAGGAAGTCCAAAAGGATGATAGCTTAGTTATAATATATCTTTAAAACCCCCACTGCATTCTTATCTCTAAACACAAGAATTTGGTGTGTGGAGGGAGGATGGGGAGAGGGGAGAAGGATTGTAGAAAGAACTTGGAGTTTCCAGCTTATAACCTTTTGTTCTAGGCCTTCCATCTTCAAATGTCATCAGCTTTGAAATGATCACTAATCTTCACTATATCTCTTGCAATTGTTGACCATTCTTTTGTTTGGTGTCAATTAGATAGGAAAGAATTTTCAATAATTCAATAGTTCTGTATTAAAGGGCAGCTCAACTGCACATAACTTATCTCCTCGGTTATCAATTGTTTTTATGGAACAGCCCAGGGAAGATCACTTGGCTAACTCACCATCCATCCATCAGGGCTCAGATTCATCTGAGTAAATGTAGAGTTATGATTTAATTACCGAAAGGTTGGGTTCAAATACAACAGAATGAGACTTGTTTATAGAATGACGGCTTGTTTTTCTCAGTTACTAATCGTGAGCTTAATTTTTAATGGAAGAGCATTGCTAGCATAATTAACACCCAATTTACATGTGCATCCATAGAACCAATTAATTAAATTTTATTGATGCCTAGTTGCTCTTTAAAATGCTTTCCAAATGCCTCCAAATTGATTTTAAACTGTTGATAGTGGAAGTCAGTTTACACTTTTCTTGGGTTTATGAAATACTAACCTCTTCACTCATTAAAATATGTTTTATCTACTAGAGGCATTCCATAATTTGCTAAGGATATTTTGCATGGAGTGCATAGTGTAGGCTGATGGCACTGCCAGTTTGAACAGTGTTTAAAACAAATGCTATGGAACTTGGGGACTACAGTTAGATGGCCTTGAGGATCTGAAAATGAAGAAGGAGTACCCTCTGACAACAGAGCAGCAATAGGCGAGGTCAACCGCAAAAGACAAAAAAGCTCCCAGAACCTCCAGAGGAGACTTAACTTGGAGATTTTTATGCATCTAAAGAAAAAGTGTTTTACCCCTAAAAGGCTGATCAGCAATGAAAGCTTTGAAGAGGAGGGCTCTAGAATGTAATTCAATGCTGCAGAGACATACACACACTTTGGGAGATAAACTTGACTTTATCTTTTTGACTTTTCGATTCCTTAGGGATGACAATCATTACTGCAAATTAAAATCTCTGGCAGTCTCAATCCAATGCCAATAGATATTAACTTCACAGAAGTCCTCTTCTTCTTTTTTAAAAATAATGTGTATAAATTTTGGGGGTGCAAGCGCAATTTTGTTGCATGGATAAACTGCATAGTGGTGAAGTCAGGGCTTTTAGGGTATGCATCACCCAAATAACATGCATTGTACCCATTAAGTAATTTCTTATCATCCACTGCCTCCCATCCTCTCATCCTTCCAAGTCTCCATTGCCTATCATAAGTCCTCCTCTTCTTTTCACCAAGATGTCTTCCGACTATAATACGACTTCCATGTGGAGACATAAATATGTTAACAAAGAAGAAATGAGCTAACCTTAAGGAGGAATTCAAGTGTTTTGAATCCCTGTGATGGTGACTTTGCATGGTCAATGAATCAAAACACGTTTGGATCACATTAATCTCCACTAGATGGAAAGAATGACCAAGCATCTTTGGCAGCTCTTCTCTCTTATGAACTCTCCAAAAACAAAGCTCCAAATATTGCTCCGATATGATCGTTGTCCTCGTCTCTATAACCTTTATCAAGGGAACTTACTGTCTTGCCTGGGCTATTTCATTAGCCTCTTAACGGTTGGACTCACCTCCAGCCTGGATGTCTTCAGTCTGTTCTCTGTACTGTGGGTGGCATGATTATATGAATAGCCACCCCTGTGCCCTCAACATGCACACACACACACACACACACAGCTCCCACACCACTATATGTGATTAATACTTCAATGTCTTCTAATGCTCTCAAGCTCAAGGCAAACTTGCTTAACATGTCAATACTGCCCTATATGGGCAGGCCACTACCTATCGACCTATATACACACTCCTGTCTCTGCTCCAGCCACCCTGATCTTCAATTCCTTGTGCAAACAATCCCCCCTATTGCTATAGGGCCTGTCAAAGTAACATTTTATAAAAGCAATGAACAAGGTTCTTACGCAAATACAAAGTAAACAGGTACGAAGATTTATTTAACTCATTAAGGAGGAAACCTATAAGCTAGCCCAAGCAGTGTTTGAGAACTGTGTATTTATCAGCACAGGAAAAAAAAGTTAGAATAAGATTGCTAGTTTAGGTAAAAAAATGGTTAATGGATTAAGACTACAGCACTATGAAACCATAACCTTTATTTTCTTTTTTCACCAGCAGAAATCATTTGCATCTCTTGCAGACAAAAATATCTTCAAATTAATCACGACTTCCCAGAGTCTGGGCCTTAGTCAATAGTAAAGAAAATAGCAAACAAAGGGGGGTTCTCCTAGAACAGGGGTTGGCGAACTAAGGCCCACAGGCCAAATGAAGCTTGTGGACTACTTTTGTACAACTTGAGGGCAAAGGATGTTTTATTTATTTATTTTTTTCACATTTTTAAAGGATTGTGAAGACAATCCTGCGAAACGGGCCAGGCACCGTGGCTTACTCCTGTCATCCCAGCACTTTGGGAAGCCTCAAAGGTCCTTCTGGGAAGCAGAAGGACCGCTTGAACCCAGGAGTTTCAGACCAGCTTGGGAAACATAGTGAGACCTTGTCTCCACAAAAAACAAAAAACAAAATTAGCTGGGCATGATGGTGTGCACCCTGTAGTCCCAGCTACTTGACAACTTGAGGTGGGAGGATGGCTTAGGCCGGGGAGGTCAAGGCTATGGTGAGCCGTGATTGCACTACTGGACTCTAGCCTGGGTGATGGTGAGAACTTGTCTCAAAATAAACAAACAAACAATCCCCCCAAACAAAGAAGAATGCTTCACAGAAATACATATGGTTCAGTTTTAAAATAAAGTTTGAAATATTTACTCTCTGGGTCTTTACATAAAAAATTTGCTGGTCCTGCCCTGGAGAATTAAATAATCCTCAGGTGAGCCTTTTAGCCAGCACTCCACTGGGACTTTGAAAAGACAAGCATTTATCCTTTTGCCTTACTTCCAAGTTTTTGGGCATTTTTTAAAAATAGTCTTTGCAGCTATAACCTTTCTGCATAGAATGTCTTTCCCTCCCTCTTCGCTGAGCTTACTTCTTTTTGCAGATGTCAGCTCCAAGGCCATTTCCTCAAAGCGTTCCCTGACTTCGAGACTGAGCCATGTCGCTCTATCTCTAGGCTGTCTTGGCGTTGTGAACCTTCCTGTAGCAGCACATGTCATTGTTACAGCTCTTATTTGATTAATACCTGTACCCCAACTACTATGCTGTCTCCATTAAGGTAATGACAATGTCTGTTTTATTTTCTGTTTTCTGCTATGTCTGTAGTATCTAAGATAGTGTCTTACTGTCAGTAGGCAGCTAATAAATATATGTTAAATACATGACCAAATGTATGACATTATCATGGTTCAAATTAGTGTTCTGGTGTGTAACTCAACTGTGTGTGTGTGTGGGTTAGTGGTCACGAATCAGTTTCTCACTTTTAGGAACTCTTAGACATTGATATGTGTGATTCTTTGGGCTCTTGAAATACAAGATTAATGCAAGAGATGTTATAAAATAATCAAGAGGTTACCCAGTGAATCCTTCCCCAGTCTCAGCCAACTTTTCTCAGGCTTAGATGATTAGTAGTTTTCTCCTAAAAACTACTGATTGCCATAAATGGGTGAAGACATGGACTGGGGTTATATCAAGGGAGGTTTCATGGTATAATCACTGCTAACACCTTGTAAAAGAGGAGTTACACCCCATATTAAGCTGTGACTACGGAATACTATCCACTACACCAAGGAACATTGGGATTAAAATAAAAATAGAACATGTTAATATGGAGACTTTCATGAGTTTCTCAACAATACGTGTAAGTTTGTATTTGTATGTGTTTTCTGGTCTCCCTGTGAGTAAAGCGGATGATTGTAAAAATGGCATCACTTCACTGTAAGATTATTTAGAATTTAGTGTAAAGCTACTGGAATGTAAATTGCTTTCCTTTGGCTTAGCACTAGGTACAGATCTGAACTTAATAAATATTTGGGAACTCAAGAGTTTCACTTGAATTTATTTTCAAGAGGTCAAAGACAAGTGAAATTTGGTAAGCTCATGGGATTTGGAGGTGGGAAGCCTCCTGAGAAATTCTGTGGCTTATATGGTTAGCTCTGCTTGGAAAACAGAGAGAAATGGCATCACCAGGAACTTCTGCTGGAAGTAAAGGAATTGGGATGTTGAATCTAGATCCATAAGCCCCTTGAAAATATCCTTGAGGAATGAGTTTAGTTGCTTTGTTGAGTTGATGGCCAAAGGCCATCAAAAGGCCCAATAGTTTGCATGACTCAGAGGCATTAACTCCAAAACATAAGACTAAAGTGAAAACCTAATAGAAAAGTATATAATTTGTGGCATGATCAGTCTGGGTTTTCTTCCTGCTACTTATAGTACGATATTGGACAAGATACTTACTCACTAAGCTTTGGTTTTATTATTTGTAAAGTTGATATGAAAATATCATAATCACAGTATCATTGCTAATATTTGTGAGGAAATCACATGTGAGACATCTAGCAAAGTGCCTGGCCCTTAGGGGGTGTTCAATGATCATAACTACCTTTTGTTTGGCTCTTATTATGTATTTAACTTTGTACCACTTACTTTACTTAAAATAAAACATAAATTGAAATATGAGGGAGAACAGTAATTTGACAAATAAGAAAATTATATCAGTGGGGTCTGATGGACAGCATAATGGCAGAATTGAAATGTAAACACACGTTTTCAAAGTCATTCTTTTTCTGCTGCATCACATAGCCCCTTAGAAAATGTCAGTTTTCTTCCTTTCTGCCTTCAGCTTAAGGAGAGTGTGTTCAGGGATCTCAGCCCCAGAGCCCATAGACTTGCTACTCAGTTTCTAGCTAATTTCTAACAAGTTCCCGAGGACCACAGTTTAAGAACCTTTGCCCTATGGCATTGTGGAGCAACAAATGGAAGAGACCTGGGGTCCCTGAATGACCACATGCAGCAGAGCTACCCATGATATAGAGATCCATTCTCCTGTGGACTTTTATGCAAGAGAATAATCTTCAGTCTCCTTTAAGCTACTGAATTTGGGGGTCTTTACTCATGTTTTTTTTCCCAATCTTTAATCCCAATTCTGTCTCAGATTTAAGACCGAGTTAAATCCTACCTTTCCCCGTTGCTTCTCTACACTGGGATTTTCTCTTTGTTGAACTTCTATCATAGTTAGAGTTTATCACAAATCTTACCAATTTGTTCTCCAATTGTTCCAAAAATGTTAATGCCATCTCTTTCCTTCAATATACTTTTTCTATGTCTTTCATTCTGTTCAGCACAATTCTGAGCATGCAATAGATGGTCAGTAAATAGCTCTCAATTAATATTTTAGTAAACTGAGAATTCACGTGCACACTGTAAACAAATAATCATTTTTTAAATTAAAAAATGCACATATTAAAACTGCCTCAAAACACACTCTGTTTCCTTTAATGACTCAGAGGGCAAGAAATAAAGTAGTATTGTTATTATTTTACAAGGCATCTCTCATGCTTTGTAGTTACAACCCACAGACTGGTGATGAGAACTGACCACAGAGTATATACATGCAATGTGCCAATGTGCCTCTTCAGAAGACAAGCAGGCTTGAAGTTAACAAAGAGATACAGTCCTTATTAGCGTGGGCATATGTCCACTAATATTTATCATGCATGGTCAAATGGTAAAGCTGCTACACATAGACCTTTCGTTTAACTATACTTAACTTCAAAGCTTTAAATTGTTGGAGATGGAAAAAGAAATCTCAACCTCTTATTTGAGTTGTCCCTGATTTTAATCACAGAACATCGGCCTTAACATAATGGAAGTTCCAGTTACTAAACTATCATCTTCCTCCCACGAGTGAGTTATCCTTGGAGTTAGGCATCATTCCAAATAGAGGCTAGGGCAAATCCCACATTACTTTTTATCTTTTCATGATAAGGGACACAAATATTATTTTATAATCAACTTAAAACTTTATAGCTTAATTTAATTTCTCTTAAATGTATCACAAATGATGAGTATTGACAATAAAAAGTAGTCCTTATATTATTTTATGCATATGGTAACAGACAAAGACTTAGAATTTTATTCAACATGCAGACTGTTTGCTAGATCCTAAATGAAGTGAGGCAATATACTTGAATGAGTGTATAATCACACATTTATAAATACATATTAATTTTTGTATACTTTTTGTTTGTGTAGTGTACATGGAAGACAGTAAAGTTATATTCAATAGAGGATTTGTATCCAGAATAAATAAATAATTCCCACATGTGAATAAGCAAAAATATCCAAACAAAACATAAAATGGGCAAAAGACCTGAATTCTCATTTGTGAATGTTTGATGGGACAAGCATTCAGAAAGGAAGATATAAAATAACGATTAATCATATTGTACAACAGATACATTCAAATTAAAACCATGATAAGGGCTGGGTGTGGTGGCTCATGTCTGTAATCCCAGCACTTTGGGAGGCCGAGGCGGATGGATCACGTGGTCAGGAGTTCGGAACAAGCCTGGCCAACATAGTGAAACCCTGTCTCTACTAACAATACAAAAATTAGTCATGCATGGTGGTGAGTACCTGATATCCCAGCTACTCAGGAGGCTGAGGCATGAGAATCACCTGAACCTGGGAGGCAGAGTTTGCAGTGAGCCAAGATCACGCCACTGCACTCCAGCCTGGGCAACAGAGCGAGACTCCATCTCAAACAAAACAAAACAAAACAAAACAAAACAAAACAAAACAAGAAAACAAAAAGTACAATAAGATATCATCACATGGCCACCAGAATGGCTAAAACTAAAAAATAACCCTGACAATACCAAGTGTTGACATTGTTGATGGCATATGATGGGAGCTGTGATGCGTGCAATGACAAAGCATAAGACTAATCCTGATGTGCTGAGGACAGAGCTGCAGACCAATAGGAGCTAGTTCCTGAGAGCAGCATTGGTCGTATTTCTGAGTCTCTGAACCAACACAAGCTCTCACCTCTCCCTGGATCTCTTGTTATGGAAAAAACATAAATCACTGGACAGATAGCTAGAGAGACAAACTAATTTCTGTTTAAGCTACTGTTAGGTCAGGTTTTCTATTATTAGCAACTGGATCAATTCCTCACTTATTCAGAGGTGTTACTAATTGATAATGGAACTGTGTCCTGAAACCCTTCCTGCACTGACTTTAGATTTCTTCTAAAGGAAGCATCCTTTCTCGCAGTCCCTTGAACATCCTCTCGCTCATTTCTGACTCTCAAACTTAATCTCTGAGTGGCAATTTAAATTGTAATCCATACAGTAGAGTACTACTTGGCAACAGAAAGAAATGAACTTTGATACACACAGCAACTTTGATCGATCAAAAGTAACATAATGGAGTGAAAGAAGCCAGATTGCAAATGCACACTGTATGATCCCATGTATACACAATTCTAGAAAATGCAAACTAATCCTTATAGAGGCAAGAGGGAAGGATTACAACGAGGCACGAGGAAATGTTTGCGGGCAATGGATATGGTCCATGATGAGTATGTGTCACATGTGCAAATATATGTTAAAGCTTATTAAATTGTACACTTTAAAAAATTGTAATGCACTATAATGCATTTTCCCTCCTTACTCATTTGCACTTATTTGCACATTTCTTGGACTATCCATATTACCTTACAAAGAAAACTGAGGGAAGTGTAGGAAACAAGGGCAAAGAAAAAGGAACAAAAACCTGAGTTCCTACCAGTTAAATGTAACAGCTGCTAACTTTGAGATTTCTGTATTCTTCCCATCATTTCTGAATGCATACAAGCACATATATAAGCACACAAATGCCTCCCTCATTGCGGTACTCTCAGTACCAAGCATTGTGAGATGTGCTGTGGGAAGAGGTTCTGATGATTTATATACTCGCAACCCAACTACCAGAGTTCAGATAGATCTTGACTGTGTTACTTGGGACAAATTTCTTAGCTTCTTTGTGTCTCAGTTGCCTCATCCCATGCATATGGGATGAAGAAGCAAAATAATTGTGCCTTGCTTACAGGGTGGTTGTGAGTCATGAATGAGTTATATATAAAAAGGTTTTAAAATGCATGGCATATATAAGTGTGAGGTAAGAGTAATTACTCGAAAGTCAGTATTTGTCAAATGAATTATCCATCACCATTCTTTTAATAGTAAATCAAAAATAGGTGGATAGACTAAGGGAGAGACTCTCATCTTCAGAGTTTTAGTGGATGAGCAAGCAGAAATCCCTTCCTTAAATAAAGTCATAGAATGCACTAACCAGGTTCTATACCTTTGTCTTACTGCAGTGGGTGGCCTGGAGAGGACGAAATGTGTGTGTGTGTGTGTGAGAGAGAGAGTTGTGTGTGTGTTTGTGTTATGTGTGTGGTGTCATTATTTTTTTAGACACATGATTTGACCTGGGCTGTGGTCAAAGCCTTATAAATAACAAGCTAGGATACAATGCAATTGTGTGTCCTAAGTACCTTAAAAGGCAAAGGGCTGATGAGGGAGATGTCACTCTTCTGGCATCCTCTTGTGAGCCAGCCTTTTTCTCCAGAGAATCTGATGATGGGGAGTTCATGGACAGCACAGAGAACATATTGACAAACCAACCATGAGAAATATATCAAGATTTATCATCTCTTGGAGTAAAAATTGACCCCAATTTAACCTCTATTAATATTTATTTCTCAGGTCAATAAATCTAGAATTTGTCTTAGTAAAAGTCAGTATCAGTTGAATTCTGCCTCCTCTTCTTAGGGGGCACAGAAGAAAAGGAAACTGTAATTTGAACATGTTAAAAATAAAATAATAAAAGCCACACACAACATTCCCAGGGTGGGGGGAGACCCACAACACTCCTGCCACTTCTGATTTTAAAACAAATAGACATTGCACCCCAAACATAAATTGCCTCGATTCCACAATTCACATCTCTGGTGGAATGGGACGCCAACCACAGGGAAGAGGCATGGAGCCCATAATGCTCAGACACCAGGCACCAGAGACCTTTCTCCCTTCATCTCACTGCACTGAATTGCTATTTCCCAATCTTAAAAAAAAAAAAAAAAAAAAAAAAACTGGCTGGGCATGGTGGCTCAGGCCTGTAATCCCAGCACTTTAGGAGGTCAGGGCAGGCGGATCATGAGTTCAGGAGATTGAGACCATCCTGGCTAACACGGTGAAACACCGTCTCTACTGAAAATACAAAAACAAAATTAGCTGGGTGTGGTAGTGGGCACCTGTAGTCCTAGCGACTGGGGAGCCTGAGGTGGGAGAATGGCGTGAACCCGGGAGGTGGAGCTTGCAGTGAACTGAGATGGGGCTGCTGCACTCTAACCTACACAACAGAGCATGACTCCGTATCAAAAACAAACAACAAAAAACAAACAAAAAAGCCCCCAAACTATATATGCCTATCTATATTGTTTTGTTCATTGTGCTTTTCAGTTAAGAATTTCATCTCTTTGAGACCAGGCAGTCATCTTTCTTTTGTATGCATTTTACTGACTCTTACTGAAAAAAAAGGTAAAATGATGTCACTATATTATGTTTTAAGGAAAACATAAATTATTTTTCATGTTTGACCTGATTTACTTTTATTTATTTATTTATTTTTTCAACTTTTATTTTAGGTTCAAGGGAGTCCATTGCATGTTACTGAGGTTTGGTACACAATGATCCTGTCACCCAGGTAGTGAGCATAGTACTTGATAGGCCATTTTTCAGCCCTTGCCCTCCTCCCACTCTCCCTCTTCTAGTAGCCCCCGGTGTCTATTGTGCTCCTCTTTATGTCCATGTATACTCAATGTTTAGCTTCCACTTATAAGTGAGAATATGTGGTATTTGGTTTTCTGCTTCTGCATTAATTTGCTCAGGATAATGACCTCTAGTTGCATCTGTCATGGTGCAAAAGACATGATTCTGTTCGGTGTTTATGGCTATGTAGAATTTCATGGGGTATACGTACCACATTTTCTTTATTCAGTTCACTGTTGATGGGCACCTAGGTTGATTCCATGTCTCTGCTATTGTGAACAGTGCTGTGATGAACATACAAGCGTATGTGTCTTTTTGGTAGAATGATTTCTTTTCCTTTGCGTATGTACCTACTAATGGGATTGCTGGATTGAATGGTAATTCTGCGAAAAGATAAAACTTAATAATAACTAAGGGGTAATATGTGAAGCCTGCAAATCTTCCTTCCATCCTTTCTTCACACTGCCTTTTCCCCTTTGATGATTTGTGTGGGAGGGGTATTTAGATGTCAACAACCACGTGTTTGATGCATTAGCTTCCATACCTCTTGTCAACCTACAAAATCTTCTCTACCTCTCATCCATTACCTGATTCTCATTATTTTCTTTCTCTCCTGGAGAGTAAACTTTAGTCCTCTTGGGACCATCCTTCTTCCTATGCCTCACATCATCCTCTATTACCCATGCTTTGCTATCTAATTCCTACCCAGACTATTGACAAGAAACACCATGAAACTCAAATGATGCAATAGTTGAAAAAACATATTGTAAATGTAAGGCATCAGATAACTATGAGGGCTTTTAATATTTTTAATACTCCTGGGTTAATCAACATGTTTCAGGACTGGCACCAAATAAAGTGGTGTACAGCCAGCATTAAAGGTTGGGTTTTCATGACTTCACTACATACATGAATCAGGTAGCAGATAAATGGAATAGGGAATGTGAGCTTCTCTTACTACACTTTTTGAATTAGCCACCTCATCTCTTCCATTATTGCATTATTTTTATCAATGTTCTTTATTTCCTTCACAGAACTTATGATGACATTCTATTGTTTTAGTTATTTGTTTACCTATTTATTATTGTATGAAAATGCAAGTTTAGAGGTACTGTCTTGCTATGTTACCCAGGCTGAACTTGAACTCTTGGGCTCAAGTGATCCTTCCGCCTCAACCTCCAGAGTAGCTGGGAGTACAGGTGCATTCCACCACACCTGGCTCATGTGTTACATTTTCTGCTTAGTAAATATTTATTGAAAGAACGAATAAAAAAGAATGAATAAGGGGAAATAAATATATGAATAAATATTTTAAAAATAAAGTAATAGATTGAATTAATAGCTGCAATTCTTCATTTTATCCTCTCTGCCTGTCCTTTGCTGTGTGACTTTGAGGTTCCTCCACAAAAGGGGAGATGTATATTTTGCAACCCTTGGCACTTGGCTTGGCCACGTGACTTACTTTGATCACTAGAATGAGGCATAAGTGATGATGTGCCAGGTTGAAACCCAGGCCTCAAGAGGCCCTATTGTTTCTGCTTGATCCCTTTCACTTCTACTAATGCCATGAGAAGGGCATGCCTGGGATAGCCCATTGCTCTCAGGAGAGGATGAGAGACTTGTGGTGCAGAGCCGCCTACAGCCCATTAGTCTAGATCAGCTGACTCCCAGGCATTCGTGGCTGTTTTAAGCCACTGAGCCATGGAGTTATTACATAGCAATACTGCTGATATACTAAATAAGACAATTAACAATGATAATCATGCTTACATTAACTTAAACCACCTGTATCTAGGTAACGAGCTTGGTTGCTGGAATGTATATCAAACACTTCTAGAATTGTGATTTTTGGATATGGGGCTTTCAAGATTACTTCATAAAGGCACAGAGTTAGGAAATTCCAGAGGCAAACATAGAGTCCTTATTGCAGCCCTGCTCCCTTTCCTCCTCCCACCTCTTCCCTACACACATATAATTGCCTTAGGGATGAATATTATGCTAGCTGGATCCAGAGCTGACATTTCTGATGGGACCTGGCATTGCATATAGGAGAAACCAGAATCTTTCCAATCACTCGACTGAAGGGAAACAAATTGTGCTTTGCTATTTGCATTTGTTTTTGCATTTTCACCATTTATGAGATTGAGCAAAGCTAATTTGACAGACATTTATTCATCTTCTGTAATGAAATTGTAATGAATGGTGTGAATTTCTTTCCGCAGGCCTCTGAGAACATCATTTTCTAAATGTGTGTGTGTGTGTGTGTGTGTGTGTGTTTTAATCACCTAAAATGTTTATCTGCCCTGAGGTTTTAAGACTGAAAACTTGGCATTCTAAATCATCATGAAGAAAACCATAATAAATTTACTATTAATTGGAGAGGCAGGAAAGTAGATTATAGAAATATCCAATCTTTTTTTATCAACCTTTTATATTATAACTACCCATTTTTCTTATCATCTAGCATCCAACATTTGGTTTTCAAGCACAAACAATGTTAGCATTTATGCATTTAATTTACTTTCTGGAATCTCCTTTTTGTTTGGTTCTTAGAGCATTTTAAAGAAATATCTCTGGCTTCCATCTAAACTGGTAATACTTTAAAGCTTTAGAACATTTTAATTTAACTAATGTTGCTATGACAATAGTGATGTTTCTAAAATGATTTTCTGAGTTCAAGAGGTAACACTGTAAGAATGAAGTCACTTCATGACTGAGAAGTTAGAGAGAAACCCAGACTGATAGTGCCATATGAAACTTTTCTCAGAAAGTGATGTGTATGTAGGGAAAGAGGTTGGAAAGGCTTGAAAAACAGGCCCTGAGGCCCTTGCCAGAAGCAGATGCCCAATCTTTTACTTTCTTTTTTGGATCAAAATCATGATCCAAAAATAAACCTTTTTTCTTTATAAATTACTCAGCCTTGGGTATTCTAACAACACAAAATGAACTAAGGCAGTTACTAAATTTTATTTTCAAACTTTAACATGCTGTGCAGATTCAGAAAGAGCTTTTTAGGTAGCTTTATCCAAAGTCCCAAGCTTGGCTTCTATTGCCTCATCAGAGGTCACATGCTCTTCCCTGAATGAAGCCATATGGCCAAGAGGATGAATTCCTCTTGGAATTCATGGCCAGTCTCCCATTTCTTGTTGTTTCTTAGAGGCCAGAGAAGATCAGCCCTAACTAAATTATATATAGAAAGGGGACAGGTAGCTCCCCATAGACAGATAGCTATTATTATCAGAATTAGGCAAACAAAAACTCTTGTTAATAATGTTTTTTCTATTTTCTGGGTCTAAAGAAAAAAAAAAGCACTATAGCACTATTTGGGTAGTATTGGCTCTCTGCAATAGACTTAATTATTTCTCCATGTCCTCATTCCTCCAGGCTGTGATTTGAATGTTTGTGTCCCCCCAGTATTATTATGTTAAAATCCCAACCCTCAAAATGATGATATTCAGAGGTGTTTCCTTTGGGAGGTAATTAGGTCATGAAGGTGGGACCTTCATGAATGGAATTTATGCTCTTACAAAAGAGACCTGACAGGGATCTCCTGTTACTTCCACCATGTGAGAATGTCACAAGGTGGCACTGTGTTTAAGCCAGAAAGTAGGCCCTTACCTGACACTGAATCTGCTTTGCTCTTGGACTTCCCAGCCTCCACAACTGTGAGAAATAAATTTCTGTAATTTATAAACCATCTAGTTTATGTTATTTTGTTATGGCAACTTAAGGGACTGATACATTCCATAGTAAATTAGTGTAACTACAGCCTTATTTTGTCCTTAAAATGGACAGAGTAGCCTTACCTACTTCTTGACCTTGAATTTAACCATGGGATTTACTTTGGTCAATGGGACACTGGTAGATGTGACAAGCATAGGAGTTTGACATGTGTCAGTGTGTTCGGCTTGCGGTCTTAACTCCTGCCACCACCACGAGAAGACCATGTTTCAGGTACCTGCCAGCCTCGGGAGAGTAGAGAAATGGAGAACATACCTGAATCTAAGTTGTCGCCCAGAACCAGGCCCAGCTAGGTTCAGACAAGATCAGCTCAGCTCCAATCAAACTACAGATGGATGAATGAGAAATAAAGCTTATTATTAAGTGCCATTGAGACTTTATGGCTCTTTGTTACATTGCAATAGCCAACAAAGATGCCTTCTTACTCACATATAGCCATGTAGAGGAATGAGGAATTGGAACATACTAGATTGTTTCTGTCTGCTAGTGGCATTTACGGGAAAACCATCCATCTTCCTTCTCCTTTGTCAGTCTGGACACCATCCACGAAGTGAGTAAAACTGATTTCTAATTTGGTTGAGTAATTTCTCACCATTATTCCCCCAAATTAGATTTTACTTCTATTGTCTCCTTTTCTATAAACTTCCCCCAAACTCTAAGAGTTTATAATTTGTGTTCTGAAGTGTTTGACGTTGAACACGATGCTATAAATAATCCACCGCTCTGAGCATGTTCAATAAGAGTTACAACACTATTATTATGACTACACTTAGGCATTTGCAAATTTGCCTTTAAATAGAGATTTATCAGGGGTTTCAGCTGCTCAGTGATGGAACAATATTAATGTCTTCACAAGGACAAATGAGTTAATCCAATCTTTCTATATGCTCGGAGACTGGCGATCTCAGTTTGGACAGCTGGATTTCTAGATACAGTAACTTCTCTGTTACATGGAAGGGCTGGGGGATGGGCTGTTTTCATTGTGTGTGTGTGTGTGTGTGTGTGTGTGTGTTTTAATAGTTACACAGGGCTTGAGGTTGCAGAGAAAAAAACCACTGAGATAGGCTTTCCATTTAGTCTGAGGTGCAGATATTCAAAGAATATCTGCTTGAAAAGGGGCAGAAGTGTGGACCCTAAAGGAACATCATCAGCTTCACAGTCTTGTCCACACAAAGCCGTATTTTCCTCAGTGAACTCATTAGGGAGGGCACCCCAGTAGTTAGAGAGTGGGCTTTGGAGTTAACCTCATCTGGGTTTGAATCCCAGCTCCAAGCTTAGTGGGCTTGAGCATTTACAAAAATTATGTAGCCTGGATGCAGTGGCTCATGCCTGTAATCCCAGCATTTTGGAAACTGAAGTGGGAAGATTGCTTGAGACCAAGAAGTTCAAGATCAGCCTGGGCAACATAACAAGACCGTGTCTCTACAAAACTTAAAAAACAATCATCCAGGTGAGTTGGTGCCTGCCTGTAGTCCTACCTACTGGGGGCTGATGCAAGAGGTTTGCTTGAGGTCAGAAGTTGGAAGCTGCAGTGAGCTATGATTATGCCAATGCACACCAACCTGAGTGACACAGTGGGACCCCATTTCTAAACTAAATAAAGAAAAATAAAGAAATAAAAAATTTGAAAAGTTATTTACACATTTATTTTATCCACTGGTGCACTTACGGTTTTAGGTCATGCTCCATAAAAGTGGAGTCTGAGAGAAGGATCAAAATGCCATTTTTTAATTGAGGGAGGGACTGCTCTTAGGAGAAACCTGAAAGGGAGAGAAGAGCACCAGATAGGGGAGAGGCAAGAGCCAAGCAAGGATGTGCCAAGTAAGGTCTAAAGTTGGCCTGATCAGTGTGGGATGCTGGAGCATGTGTCCAAACACAGGGCCATCTTTGCCTTGAGGCAGCAAAGTGCCAGCTCTTTCTAAAAGTTGTCACATAATAGCAAACAAATGGAATCAACCTAGGTGCTCATCAATGGTGGATTGGATAAAGAAAATGTGGCACATATACACCATGGAATACTACGCAGTCATGATAGACTAGATAAAGAAAATGTGGCACATATACACCATGGAATACTATACAGCCATAAAAAGGAATGAAATAACATCCTTTGCAGCAACGTGGATGCAAGCAAATTAATGTAGAAACAGAAAACCAAATACCACATGTTCTCACCTATGAGTAGGGGCTAAACATTGGTTACAAATGGACACAAAGTTAGGGTAACAGATACAAGGCATTCTTTTTTTTTTTTTTTGAGATGGGGTCTGACTCTGTTGCCCAGGCTGAAGTGCAGTGATGCAATCTTGGCTCACTGCAACCTCCACCTCCTGGGTTCAAGTGATTCTCCTGCCTCAGCCTTCCAAGTAGCTGGGACTACAGGTGTGTGCCACCACACCTGGATAATTTTTTTATAGTTTTAGTAGAGATAGGGTTTCACCATGTTAGCCAGGATAGTCTCGATCTCCTGACCTCGTGATCTGCCACCTCAGCCTCCCAAAGTGCTGGGATTACAGGCATGAGCCACCGTGCCCAGCTGATACTAGGGATTCTAAAAGGGAGAAGGGGAGGAGGGGAACAAGGGTTGAAAACTACCCATCTGGCACTAGGTTTGCTGCTTGGGCAACAGGATCATTAGAAACTCAAACCTCAGCAACACACAACATACCCATGTAACAAACTTGCACAGGTACCCCCTGAATCTAAAACAAAAAAATTTTAAAAAAACAATACAAATTGTGATAAAATATAGGTAAGATAAAATATCATTTTAACCATTTTAAAGTGTATAATTGAGTAGTAGCATTAGGTACATTCACAATGTTGTGCAACTAGAATCACTATCTAATTTTGGTACTTTTTCTTCACCCTAAAAGGAAATGCTATATGCATTAGTTTTCACTCCCATTCTCTCCTCCCTTTAGCCCCTGGCAACCACTCATCTGCTTTCTGTCCCTATGGATTTGCATATGTACTCATTTCTTTTTAAGACTGAATAGTATTTCATTGCATGCATATACTACTTTTTTTTTTGAGATAGAATCTCACTCTGCCCAGGCTGGAGTGCAGTGGTGTGATCTCAGCTCACTGAAGCTTCCATCTCCTGAGTTCAAGTGATTCTCGTGCCTCAGCCTCCTGAATAACTGGAATTACAGGTGTGCACCACCACACCTGGCTATTTTTGTATTTTTAGTAGAGATGGGGTTTTGTCATGTTGACCAGGCTGGTTTTGAACTCCTGACCTCAAGTGATCTGCCCTCCTCGGTCTCCCAAAGTGCAGGGATTACAGGCGTGAGCCATGATGCCCCAGCACATTTTGTTTATCCATTCATTGGTTGACGGACATTTGGGTGGTTTCCACATTTTGGCACTCCTGAAAGTTCTTCTATAAATATTTGTGTACAAGGTTTTTGTTTAAATACTTCTTTCAATTCCCTTGGGTATGTACATAGGAGTAGAATTGCTGAATGATACGATAATTCTATATTTAACTTTTTGAGAAACTACCAAACTGTTTTCCACAGTGGCCACACATTTTACATTCCTACCAGTAATGAATGTGGGTTCCAATTTCTCCACATCCTCACCAATATTTGTCATTATCTATCTTTTTCATTGTAGCCATCCTAGAGGGTGGGAAGTGACATCTCCTTGTGGATGGTCTCGATCTCCTGACCTCGTGATCTGCCACCTCAGCCTCCCAAAGTGCTGGGATTACAGGCATGAGCCACCGTACCCAGCTGATACTAGGGATTCTCCAGCTTTTTGTACTCATATCAACAGTCATTAGCTTCAGACTGCTCTAGGGCATTTATTCTTCCATTGAGGTGATCTTTATCAGCCAAAGGCAATTCTCCAGGGAAGGGGTGCAGCTGTGAGCCATGATCAGGTCACACTCACAGCAGCTGATAAATGGGTCTACCACACTCATTCATTCAAGAGACATCTACTTACCCACTCATACAAGAGACATTCAAGAGACACCTTCACAACACTGAGCACAATATTAGGTACAGAGGATGCAAAGAACAGACTATTTTTTTTAAGACAGAGTCTTGCTCTGTCATCCAGGCTGGAGTGCAGTGGTGCAATCTCAGCTCACTGCAACCTCCGCCTCCCAGGTTCAAGCAGTTCTCCTGCCTCAGCCTCCCAAGTGGCTGAGACTACAGGCGCATGTTACTATGCCTGGCTAATTTTTTTTGTATTTTTAGTAGAGACGGATTTTCATCATATTGAGCAAGCTGGTCTCGAACTCCTGACCTCGTGATCTGCCTGCCTTGGCCTCCCAAAGTGCTGGGATTACAGGCATGAGCCACCACATCCAGCCAAAGAACAGAGTTTGACTTAAAAGAGTAAACATTCCACTGAATAACCTTGATGAAATGACCACACAATGGTAGACACACAATTCTGATAAATATGGGGAAGAAAAGGAACTTGGTGCTATGCATGTGATAAGATTTGACAAATAAATAAAAAGATTTGACCTCAGGAGGATGGTCAGAGGAATCTTCTGTGAGAAATTAATGATTGAGGTGAATTCTAGAGAATGTAAGTATAGGGGAACTAGATACCTAAAGAAGAACCAGGAAGGAGTTCTGGGCTGAAGAACCAATGTGCGCAAGGAATGACATGTTCTAGAATCTGAAAAACTTGTTGTGAGGAGATGGAGTGGGCAGGTGTTTTTGAATCCAACTGGTGAGGTTGGTAGGGCCCACACCTGCAGGATAACCTAGAAAGCTTATGTTTATTCTAAGCACAATTGGAAGCCATCGCAGAAGATTAAGCAGGGGTGGGATGTGGGAGGGATCTGATTTGTGTTTTTTGATAATATCGCTCTTTCTACCCTGCAGAGAGTGGACTGGGATTATATTTGAAGGAGCACATATGTCATATACAGATTTTTCTGTTCTCTCTGGGATCAGGGCAGTGCATTCTCTCACTGTGGCACATGCTGACTCTCCCTCATGGTGGTTTGTTTCTTTATCAGTTTGTAGGCATTTTCATCAAGAGGTCACCTTCAGCAGGGGTTATTACCCATGAGAATCCTAAATGCCTTGGATTCTGGAAGTGTTCCTTCCAATACTGTTTTGGAAGCTTGAAGTCTCTGCAATATATGGGTAGGAATTTGAGAGGGACACAATAAATAAGAACCCTCTTTCCCGCCTGAGTTCAGAACCAATTGACAAAAGCAGAGAAGTCACACAAATCAAGATTGGCTTCGTTGCTGTGAAAGTTGAACTGGAATAACATGGCTTAGAAGCATGAACACAGGAGCAAGAAGTTTCCTAGTACTGCGCCTGAAAATTAGGCTCACCCACCTAGTCACAGATGATAGCTAAAAACTGCTGACTCTCACTCTGCCTGTGTTGACCAGATCCTTGCTGATTAGCTGCGGGGCCAGGAACAGGCAAATTATTCTCAAGAAGAAAAGATGAAGAGCAAGGGGCTATAATTGAAGTGCAAAGTGTTCTGGGAAACTTAGAAAGTATTTCTAAGGGAAAATTACAGAGTATTTCTTTTTTTGTGACAGGGTCTCACTCTGTAGCCCAGGCTGGCATGCAGTGGCACCAACACCACTCACTGCAGCCTTGATTTCCCCGGGCTCAGGTGATCCTCCTACCTCAGCCTCTGAGTAACTGGAACTACAGGCATGTGCTACCAAACCCAGCTAACTTTTGTATTTTTTGTAGAGACAGGGTTTTGCCATGCTGCCCAGGCTGGTCTCAAACTCTTGGGATCAAGCAATCCACCCACTTCAGCCTCCCAAAGTGCTGAGATTACAAGTGTGAACCACTATGCTGACTTAGAGAGCATTTCTTGAAGGAAGTGAGATTTGAACTGGGCCTTGAGTGATATGTTATTTGTTTATTTAAAAAATATTGATGGATTATTTACTCTGTGGTAGGCTTCCTAGCTATGATGCCTGTGAATTGACAGAGAGAGAGAGAGAGATAATAGTGTCCTACGCTGAGATTACAGATTAAGCAACAGTACAGAGGCATTTCTGATGTAGATATCAAAAAAGTAGTAGTAAAATTACTTGATATGCTTGTCAGTAGCAGGTACAGAAGATGCCTCATCCGTACGACCTTGACACTCACCATTCCTACTAAAGAAGTCTTGCTGGTAGTATGCCTCTGGGAATGGGAACAGCTGAGCTAGAGTCCAGGGCAGACTGGAATTGCCGGGCAGTTATCATCCATGGGAGCATCCCTCAGCCACCAATAAATGGGAGTTGGTGCACACCCCAGCTTCCCGACTTCTTGGGTGGGCCAACTCTGAAACATGTTTTCCCCTATGGACACTGACTCCTGCTTGTCTATAGTGGAAACCTCCTCATCTATGTCCCAAGGATTGCCTTTTCATTCACTCTCCTCTATTGGTGTCTCCTGAGATCACCTCTCAAATCAAACACTTGCACTCACACCTTTATCTCAAGATCTTCTTGATATGTGCCCTTTTTAAAGTAAAAGTTCATGCTTCTATTATTTAGATAACAACACGAGTTAATTATGTACAAACATAATTAAATAGGAAGTTACAAAGATATTTCAAATGCCTGTTCATTAGATCATCCATCCATCAAATGTCATTGACAATTATGGTTGAGCAGTGTTGGGCATTATTTTAAGGAACAATAAATAATATCGAACTCTACATGTAGGAAGTGCTCAATTAATATGACTTCCATACGAGTAGGATTCTTGCTAAACTCAGCTTGTCTTTTTCCTTTTTTTTTTCTTTTTCTGAGATGGAGTTTTGCTCTTGTTGCCCAGGCTGGAGTGCAATGGCACAATCTCAGCTCACTGCAACCTCCACCTCCTGGGTGCAAGTGATTCTCCTGCTTCAGCCTCCTGAGTAACTGGGATTACAGGCGTGCACCACCACGCCCAGCTAATTTTGTGTTTTTAGTAGAGATGGGGTTTCTGCATGTTGGTCAGGCTGGTCTTGAACACCTGACCTCAGGTGATCCACCCACTTTGGCCTCCCAAAGTGCTGAGATTACAGGCATGAGCCACCGCACCCATCCTTCTTTTCCCGTTTTAAAAACAGATTTGGGAGTTGCAGGCAAGATGGCCAAATAGCAACAGCTCTAGTCTGCAGCTCCCAGGGAGATCAATGCAGAAGGCAGTTGATATCTAGCATTTCCAATTGAGGTATCTGGCTCATCTCACTGGGACCGGTTAGACAGTGGGTACAGCCAATGGAGAGAGAGCCAATGCAGGCTCGGGCATTACCTCACCCTGGAATTGCAAGGAGTTGGGGAACTCCCTCCGCTGACTAAGGGAAGCCATGAGGGACTGTGCTGTGAGGAATGGTGCACTCCAGCCACAGATACTACACTTTTCCCATGGTCTTCGCAACTTGCAGACCAGGAGATTCCCTTGGGTTCCTACACCACCAGGGCCCCGGGTTTCAAGCACAAAACTAGGTGGCCATTTGGGCAGACACCGAGTTAGCCCCAGTTTTTTTTCATACCCCAGTGGTGCCTGGAAAGGTAGCGAGACAGGACCATCCACTCCCCTGGAAAGGAGGCTGAAGCCAGGGAACCAAATGGTCTAGCTCAGCAGATCCCACCCCCACAGAGCCTAGCAAGGTAAGATCCACTGGCTGGAAATTCTTGCTGCCAGCACAGCAGTCTGAAGTTGACCTGGGATGCTCAAGCTTGGTTGGGGAGGGGCATCTGCCATTACTGAGGCTTGAGTAGGCAGGTTTCCCATCACAATGTAAACAAAGCCTCTGGGAAGTTTGGACTGGACGGAGCCCACCACAGCTTGGCAAAGCTGCTGTAGCCAGACTGCCTGTCTAGATTCCTCCTCTCTGGGCAGGGCATCTCTGAAAAAAACGCAGTAGCCCCAGTCAGGGGCTTATAGATAAAACTCCTATCTCCCTCGGACAGAGCACCTGGGGGAAAGTATGGCTTGTAGATGCAGCTTCAGCAGACTTAAATGTTCCTGCCAGCTGGCTCTGAAGAGAGCTGGATCTCCCAGCACAGTGCTTGAGCTCTGCTAAGGGACAGACTGCCTCCTCAAGTGGGTCTCTGACTCCCGTGCCTCCTGACTGGGAGACACCTCCTAGCAGGGGCCAACAGACACCTCACACAGGAGAGCTCCAGTTGGCATCTGGCAGGTGTCCCTCTGGGACAAAGCTTCCAGAGGAAGGAACAGGCAGCAATCTTTGCTGTTCTGCAGCCTCTGCTGGTGGTATCCAGGCAAAGAGCATCTGGAGTGGCCTTCCAGCACACTCCAGTAGACCTGCAGCAGAGGGGCTTGACTGTTAGAAGGAAAACTAACAAACAGAAAGGAGTAGCATCAACATCAACAAAAAGAATGTCCACACAGAAACTTCATCCAAAGGTCACCAACATCAAAGACCAAAAGTAGATAAATCCACAAAAGTGAGGAAAAACCAGTGCAAAAAAGCTGAAAATTCCAAAAACCAGAATACCTCTTCTCCTCCAAAGGATCACAACTCCTTGCCAGCAAGGGAAGAAAACCAGACGGAGAATGAGTTTGATGAATTGACAGAAGTAGGCTTCAGAAGATGGGTAATAACAAACTCCTCCGAGCTAAAGGAGCGTGTTCTAACCCAATGCAAGGAACCTAAGAACCTTGAAAAAAGGTTAGAGGAATTGCTAACTAGAATAAACAGTCTGGAGAAGAGCATAAATGACCTGATGGAGCTGAAAAACACCACACAAGAACTTCTGAAGCATATACAAGTATCAATAGCCAAATCAATCAAGTAGAAGAAAGGATATCAGAGATTGAAGATCAATTTAATGAGTTAAAGCATAAAGACAAGAAAAATTAATAAATAGATAGACTGCTAGCCAGACTAATAAAGAGAAAAAATAATGAAAAGGAAAAAACAAGGTCTCCAGGAAATGTGGGACTATGTGAAAAGACCAAACCTATATTTGATTGGTGTACCTGAAAATGATGGGGAGAATGGAACGAATTTAGAAAACACTCTTCAGGACATGATCCAGAAGAACTTCCACAACCTAGCAAGACAGGCCAGTGTTCAAATTCAGGAAATATGGAGAATACCACAAAGATACTACTTGAGAAGAGCAACCCCAAGACACATATTCATCAGATTCACCAGGGCTGAAATTAAGGAAAAAGTGTTAAGGGCAGCCAGAGAGAAAGGGCAGGTTACCCACAAAGGGAAGCCCATCAGACTAACAGCAGATCTCTTGGCAGAAACAGAGAGGAGGGTGGAGTTACACACAAAGGGAAGCCCATCAGACTAACAGCAGATCTCTTGGCAGAAACCCTACAAACCAGAAGAGAGTGGGGGCCAATATTCAACATTCTTAAAGAAAAGCATTTTCAACCCAGAATTTCATGTCCAGCCAAACTAAGCTTCACAAGTGAAGGAGAAATAAAATCCTTTACAGACAAGCAAATCCTGAGAGATTTTGTCACCACCAGGCCTGCCTTACAAGAGTGCTTGAAGGACGCACTAAATATGGAAAGGAAAAATGAGTATCAGCCACTGCAATAACATACCAAATTGTAAAGACTATCAACACTATGAAGAAACGGCATCAACTAATGGGCAAAATAACCAGCTACCATCGTAATGGCAAGATCAAATGCACACATAACAATATTAACTTTAAACGTAAATGGGCTCACTGCCCTAATTAAAAAGACACAGACTGGCAAATTTGATAAAGAGTCAAGACCCATTGGTGTGCTGTATTCAAGAGACCTATCTCACAAGCAAAGACACACATAACCTCAAAATAAGGGAATGGAAGAGTATTTACCAAGCAAATGGAAAGCAAAAAAAAAAGAAAGAAAGAAAAAGAAAAAGAAAAAAGCCGGAGTTGGAATCCTAGTCTCTGATAAAACAGACTTTAAACCGACAAAGATCAAAAAAGACAAAAAAGGACATTACATAAGGGTAAAGGGATCAATGCAATAAGAAGAGCTAACTAACTTAAATATACATGCACCCAATACAGGAGCACCCAGATTCATAAAGCAAGTTCTTAGAGACCTACAATGAGACTTAGACTCCCACACAATAATAGTGGGAGACTATAACAACCCACTGTCAGTATTAGACAGATAAATGAGACAGAAAATTAACAAGGATATTTAGAACTTGAACTCAGCTCTGGACCAAGTGGACCTAATAGACATTTACAGAACTCTCCACCCCAAATCAACAGAACATACATTCTTGTAAGCACCACAACATACTTATTCTAAAATTGACCACATAATTGGAAGTAAAACACTCTTCTGCGAATGAGAAGAATGGAAATCATAACAAACAGTCTCTCAGACCACAGTGCAATCAAATTAGAACCCAGGATTAAGAAACTTACTCAAAACTGTGCAACTACAAGAAAACTGAAAAACCTGTTCCTGAGTGACTACTGGGTAAATAACGAAATTAAGACAGAAATAAATAAGTTCTCCGAACCAATGAGAACAAAGACACAATACACCAGAATCTCTGGGACACAGCTAAAGGAGTGTTTAGAGGGAAATTTATAGCACTAAAAGCCCACAAGAGAAAGCAGAAAAGATCTTAAATCGACATCCTAATAGCACAATTAAAAGAACTAGAGAAGCAAGAGCAAACAAATTCAAAAGTTAGCAGAAGACAAGAAATAACTAAGATCAGAGTAGAACTGAAGGAGATGGAGACACAAAAACTCTTTGAAAAATCAATGAATCCAGGAGCTGTTTTTCTTTTGAAAAAGTTAATAAATAGATAGACTGCTAGCCAGACTAATAAAGAAAAAAAGAGAAAAGAATCAAATAGACACAATAAAAAACAATAAAGGGGGTATCACCACTGATCCCAGAGAAATACAAACTACCATCACAGAATACTATAAATGCCTCTAGCCAAATAAACTAGAAAATCTAGAAGAAATGGATAAATTCCTGGACACATACACCTTCCCAAGTCTATATTGGGAAGAAGTCGAATCCCTGAATAGACCAATAACAAGTTCTGAAATTGAGGCAGTAATTAATAACCTGCCAACAAAAAAAGCCCAGGATCAGACGGATTCGTAGCCAAATTCTACCAGAGGTAGCAAGAGGAGCTGGTACCATTCCTTCTGAAACTATTCCAAATAATAGAAAAAGAGAGATTTTTCTAAATCTCTCTAAATCATTCTATGAGGCCAGCATCATCCTGATACCAAAACCTGGCAGAGACACAACAACAAAAAAGAAAATTTCAGGCCAATATCCCTGATGAACATCGATGCAAAAATCCTCAATAAAATACTGGCAAACCAAATCCAGCAGCACATCAAAAAGCTTATCCATCACGATTAAGTCAGCTTCATCCCTGGGTTGCAAGTCTAGTTCAACATATGCAAATCAATAAATGTAATCCATCACATAAACAGAACCAATGACAAAAACCACATGATTATCTCAATAGATGCAGAAAAGGCCTTTGATAAAATTCAATACCCCTTCATGCTAAAAACTCTCAATAAACTAGGTATTGATGGAATGTATCTCAAAATAATAAGAGTTATTTATGACAAACCCACAGCCAATATCATACTGAATGGGCAAAAGCTAGAAGCATTCCCTTTGAAAACTGGCACAAGACAGGGATGCCCTCTCTCACCACTCCTTTTCAACATAGTGTTGGAAGTTATGGCCAGGGCAATCAGGCAAGAGAAAGAAATAAAGAGTATTCAAATAGGAAGAGAGGAAGTCAAACTATCTGTCTTCGCAGATGACATGATTGTGTGTTTTAAAAAACCGCATCGTCTAAGCCCAATATCTCCTTAAGCTGATAAGCAACTTCAGCAAAGTCTCAGGATACAAAATCAAGGTGCAAAAATCACAAGCATTCCTATACACCAATAATAGACAAACAGAGAGCCAAATGATTAGTGAACTCCTATCACAATTGCTACAAAGAGAATAAGATACCTAGGAATACAACTTACGAGGGCTGTGAAGGACTTCTTGAAGGAGAGCTACAAACCACTTCTTGAAGAAATAAGACAGGACACAGAAAAATGAAAAAATATTCCATGCTTATGGATAGGAAGAATCAATATCATGAAAATGGCCATACTGCCCAAAGGAGTTTATAAAATCAGTGCTATCCCCATCAAGTTACATTGACTTTCTTCACAGAATTAGAAAAAACTACTTTAAAATTCATGTGGAACCAAAAAAGACCCCAATATAGCCAAGACCATCCTAAGCAAAAAGAACAAAGCTGGAGGCATCATGCTACCTGACTTCAAACTATACTACAAGGCTACAGTAACCAAAACAGCATGATACTTGGTGCCAAACATATATATAGACCAATGGAACAGAACAGAGGCATCAGAAATAAAACCACACATCTACAGCCATATGATCTTTGACAAACCTGACAAAAGCAAGCAATGGGGAAAGGATTCCCTATTGAATAAATGGTGTTGGGAAAACCAGCTAGCCATATGCAGAAAACTGAAACTGGACCTCTTCCTTACACCTTATACAAAAATTAACTCAGGTTGGATTAAAGACTTAAATGTAAGACCTAAAACCATAGAAACCCTAGACGAAAACCTAGGCAATACCATTCAGGACATAGGCATGGGCAAAGTCTTCATGACTAAAACACCAAAAGCAATTGGAACAAAAGCCAAAATTGACAAATGGGATCTAATTAAACTAAAGAGCTTCTGTACAGCAAAAGAAACTATCATCAGAGTGAACACACAACCTACAGAATGGGAGAAAATTTTTGCAATCTATCCATCTGACAAAGGGCTAATATACAGAATCTACACAGAACTTAAACAAATTTACAAGAAAAAAACAAGCAACTCCATCAAAAAGTGGGCAAAGGATATGAGCAGACATTTCTCAAAAGAAGACATGTATGCAGCCCACAAATATATGAATAAAAGCTCATCATCACTGGTCGTTAGAGCAATGCAAAGCAAAACCACAATGAGATATCATCTCACGCCAGTTAGAATGGTGATCATTAAAAAGTTGGAAAACAGCAGATGCTGGAGAGGATGTGAGAAATAGGAATGCTTTTACACTGTTGGTGGGAGCATAAGTTAGTTCAACCATTGTTGAAGACAGTGTGGTGATTCCTCAAGGATGTAGATCCAGACATACTATTTGACCCAGGAATCCCATTACTGGGTATATACACAAAAGATTAAAAATCATTCTACTATAAAGACACATGCACACGTATGTTTATTGCAGCACTGTTCACAATAGCAAAGACTTGGAACCAACCCAAATGCCCATCAATGATAGACTGGATAAAGAAAATGTGGCACATATGTGCACACATTCCCTTGTGCACACAAGGGAATACTATGCAGCCATAAAAAAAGATGAGTTCATGACCTTTGCAGGGACATGGATGAAGCTGGAAACCATCATTTTCAGCAAACTAACACAGGAATAGAAAACCAAACACCCCATGTTCTCACTCATAAGTGGGAGTTGAACAATGAGAACACATGGACACAGGGAGGGAAACATAATACACCAAGGCCTGTCAGGGGTTGTGGGGCTAGGAGAGGGATAGCATTAGGAGAAACATCTAATGTAGATGACAGGTTGATAGGTGCAGCAAACCACCATGGCACGTGTATACCTATGTAACAAACTTGCACGATCTGCATGTGTATCCCAGAACTTAAAGTATAATAATAATAATAACAATAATAAACAGATTTATCTGTCTTTTCTCTTAATCATTCTAATATGTTCTTAACAGCCAGGTGCAATGTTAGCTCAGTTGCCTTTTAGCTGCCAAATGCCTTCCATGTGCTATCAACAAGAGGATTACCTATGACCCAAAGTGCAATGCTTACCCAATATAGAAACTGTGTCAACCTGGTGTTGACTACCACTGCCATTGTGAGGTTAGGACTTGGGCAATCACCTGGACAATTTAATCAGAAATCAGCTTACTTTTGAAGAACAGGTCAGGATTGATAACTTACTGCAAAGTTCACTTGGATGATGTTACAATCTTTTCGTAGCCTGTTATTCTCCACACATGCACACTCACACATGAGCATGCATTCACACACCCACACACACATGCCAACAACAGTGATCAGTAGGTATTTTTAAAAATTCAAATTGTAATACACTAAATAATAAGCCATTTTGATATTTCATATTCCTTTCTAGTCTTTGGCCATAAACAAATGTCATTTTTATGTGATTATAATAAAATTTATATATTTCATTCTTTTTTTCTTACATGATTTTGCCGGCATTTTTCTCCATGAGGATTTTCCAAATGCTTTGTAGATGTCAACAATGGAATCCTTCCAGCTGGAAAGAGTTTGTACTCTGTGCTGAAATCACAGTTGGGGACTCAAAGAAAGAGCCACTTTTAACCTTTTGTGTTTTCTACTCTAAGGAATGAACTCCTGGCTGCTCTTTCTTTCAGGAATTAATGTGTTTGGATAATTGTCTCAAATGGGAGCTCGCCACAGGAGAGCAGGTGTAGGGGCTTGACTTTTGGCAGAGGCTTAGTTTATTTGTCATTTATTCACTCATGCATTCATTCAACAAACACTCCTTGAATATCTATCCATCACCCAACAGACTTTGGTAACAATGCTATCTGCAGACAGGTGATGGAGGCTGTAGACTATCATGTATCAGGAGCAGGAAGATGGAAGAAATGAATGACCATGAGAGCTGAGTGTAAGGATTCACATCTGCCCTCCAAAAATAGAGATACCAGCTGAGCAGAGAGGAATGAAGGGCACGAAGAGAGGCCTGTGGTCCAATCAGACCAACAAACAAGAACTAGAAAGACTGGACATCATTGCACAGCAGACATCCCAGATCAAATAAGCAGAGGCCAAGCATGAAGACTGAAGATTCGGGGCCTTGGAGGCAAGGACAGATGCTGAAAAGGACAGCAAAGAATTACATGAGCCCATCTTGAATGTGACTCCTGGGAAAGCAATGTATTCTAAGCACTTTATATCCAAGATCTGCTGCCTGAGTCTTGGAGAGAGGCAGTGAACTCAAGCAGGGCTGCCTGCGTGTGAATCCCACGTGGAAGCTAGGTGACTTCAGGTAAGTGACTTAACCTTCCAGGACTACATTTTCCAGATCCTGAAACAGTGATGACCTAAAAGTGCTTAGCTGATAGGTTTGTAATGAGGCCTAGGTAAGCTCATACTTGCACAGCGTTCAAAACAGTGCCTGATACAAAGTAAATGCCTATATAAGAGTTTTTAAATAAAATTAATGGGCAGTGGAGGAAAGCATTTCATGACAAGGACTTAATTCTTTTCAGTACCCCTAACCATCCTCATTTTTAGACATTTACAAATCCATATGACACCATGGTCTTTTTTCTTCTTAATTATTTATATGTGGTTTTAACTATGGCTTCCTTCCCAACCATGATGACCACAGCCTCCTACTCCTCTTTCCCCAGCAATGGGTACCTTCACTGTTGTGTCCTGTTGGTTGCAAGCCAAGCTGAAGCATCGTCTAGGTGCTGGGCCGGGTATTCAAACTTCACACAAATAAGAACCTTACCTTTTGGCCTGCCCTGTGTTCTCAAGCTCTAACATGCAATAATACCTCCCAGTTTCTCTAAAACCTCCAGACCTCTAAGCTGGTTACATACCAGTGTGGTGCCGAGTTGTATACCAATCTGGCAACATGCTGATGCTTCCGTGCAGGGATCCTCACAGCCAGGCTTCACAGCTCAGCAGGGGTCCTTGTGCCATCTCTGCCTGAAGATCATTTTGCATTTTTTAGCTGGTATCCAGCGTGTTGACTAAGAACAAGAGGGATTTCTTTGAAAGAACAATCAGGATGCCCTAGCTCCCGGGGCCTTTTCCCAGCTCCCAAGCCTGGGATGCATTGCCACGGATGGCCCGGTTCTTTGGGTGAAGGCCTAACTCCAGGAATGGTGCCATCATTTCGGCGGTTAATAACAAAACAGAAAGATAGACTGCATGACTCATGTACACTGCCACCTGCCGAGGCCTGGGAGCAAAGATTTGGCAAGGACTAAGGAAGAGGACACAGAATCTACTTTCTTTCCTCTTCTTTTTCTTTTACAGAAAGACTCTTTGTTTTTGCCATTCTATACACAAGCTAAACAGATTACAGTCAAGAAAAATGGGGGCAGGCCCAGGTGTCTGGGAGATGGGAGAGAATTTGCATTCCAATTGTAGAACGTATCAAAAGGCGATTCTTTCTGCCTCAATTGGAAGGTGCAGCTCAGTTTGGGGGTGATTTCAACAGGACCATACCTTTCCTCTCCAATTCAGACTGGGGGCAACCCAAGGATGCCCTGGGGAATCCTGGAAGGAAAGGGCAGCACCTTTATGAAGGCAGATGTTTTCATTTCCTCCCATCTGGATCCTCGAAGGTTGAAAGAAGCTCATGTTTTTTTGGTTTTTGACTTCTAGTGTATTCAAAAATGGAGAAATACCTTAAGTCAATTGCAAAATAAATAAATAAATTTGAGTATGTTAAATGTTAACTTTTGTCAAAATAACACATTTAGTGTACACACACTACAGTGATTGTGTGTGTGACTTCATTTATGGATAACGTCAAAAGTTTGCATTTAAGGAACAGGATGGAAATGAGGCTCCCAGCAGATGGTTCCTGTGCACCGCCCCCAGCCAGATGGTTCTGACAAGATGTCTCTCAGAGAGCATGCTTCCTCCCTCCACCACTACATAAATTGCCCCCTGGCCGGCATGGTGGCTCACACCTGTAATCCTAGCACCTTAGGAGGTTGAGATGAAAGGATCAATTGAGGCCAGGACTTTGTGACCAGGCTGGCCAACATGGGAAAACCCCATCTCTACTAAAAATACGAAAATTAACTGGGTGTAGTGGCGTGCACCTGTAGTCCCAGCTACTTGGGAGGCTGAGGCACAAGAATCGCTTGCTGCAGGAGGTTGCAATGAGCAGTGATCGTGCCACTGCACCCCAGCCTGGGTGACAGAGCAAGACCCTGTCTTAAAAATATAAAATAAACAAATAAAATAAATTGCCCCCCAGTGAAAGACCCCCATCCCTAATTTGTCTGGCTCCCTAAGAAACATTATCTCAACTCTGACTCTTCCTTTTTTGTTTATCTCATTAAAAAAAGACAAACAAACAAACAAACAAAAAAACAACTATAGACCTCCATGAGAGACTTCACTTAAAAGTTAAAAGTTAAAGACATACAGACTTCACTTAAAAGTTAAGTATTCTCTGTTACTTTGGAATAAGCCAGAGAATCAAAGCCTCCCTACCCTCTCCAATCTCCACCTGTGTTCAGACACCTCTGCCACACACACACTGAAACTCAGCTCCAGCTCTCTGTCTGCATGGCCCCCTTTCTGCCCCCTCCACACAGACTTATTTCATAAAAATGTCAGCTATTAAGTTAACATTATTTAAGGGGCTTTGGGTTTTAGTTCCTGAATGCAACTTAAGCTGGATCCGTAAAGGCCTGACATGAAGTCCCGGCTGTATAAAACATGATCCACAGAGGTACTAAATAAATAACCTGGCTGTGGGCTTCCAGGCTGCTCCATTTATCACTGCAGTGAGGATAAGGATCTGATTTAGAGTGAACCCTACTGAGGGTCGAACCCGGCACAAGCTGTAATATGATCTGCAGGGGAGGGCTGATAACCCGAAACAATGTGAAGAAACCCTGTCAGATAAATAAAACAAACTGTTTGTCCATTAAATAGCACTGTCAGGAAGAGAACAGGGAAGCCAAACAGAGCTAAATCCAATTCTTTTATAGCCACACAAAGCCAGGAACACCTGAACTAAGCTAGGGGAAATAAGCTCCCTTAGAAATAGGTTGTGGGGGGTGCTGTTTGGATGGAAGGGGATTGTGGTCTGATTTATTGAAGTCACTATGGTAGGAAAAATTGCTCTTTGATCCAGGGCAAATCCTGCCCCCTTCCTGGGTCTTGGTCTCCCCATTGGTGAAATGTGACCTGTCTTGCTGGTCCTGCCCACCTCGCTGGATTACAGAGGTGGACCCATGGAAGAATTACAGAAAAAGGATTCTGTAGAAGAAGGGAATGACTATACGAGGCTCAGAAGTGCAAGTGCCTACAGAGGCCAAGCTTGAAGCAGAAGCCCAGGGCAGCGGGGACAAGAGCACGAGGGACTTATCTCAAGGGGCCGAAGTCACCCGGCACCACCAATGCTGCTGCACAGACATACAGGCCCCTGCTGCCAACTCTGAATTTTTTCAAAAGAAAATATATGGTTGTTAAAGGGAAATCCCAAGAATTCTAGATGTTGGAGATAGTTATCGTATGAATGTTTTTCGAATACTGTATGTGTTTCGTTGGAAAATGGTGTGGGTAAGATGTGACCTATAGTCTGCAACCTGTGGTCAGAAGCAAAACCAGGTGGAATATTTTTGTGATGTCCACGTTGCTACTGCTGTTGATGCTGGACACAACCCCAAGACACAAAGGCAGCAGAAACAGCAGTGCTCTTTCTCAAACCCACTGTTAGATCTCCTGTATGTTTGCCTCAGCTCTTTCAAAATTTTGATGTACTTTTACTGGATCTGTGTGACATCTCACTGAATACTACACGGTATCTTCAAAGAACAAAGATTCTCAATTGTGCATGTTCTAACTGTCCTCTGAGCTTTCCATTCCTAGATAGAGAACACTAGTCCCTCCCCTGGCCAATGCTTCTCAGTGGGAGTGCCACTGGCATTTTGGACAGGTACTAAATGTCTACAGTTTCCCTGAGGCCCAGGACAACCGAACAATTGCCTTCACACTTTAAAAACAACAACAACAAAACCCAAACCAAAAACATTTTGATACTTTACTTTTGCGGAAACCAGAGAGTCTCTTTGTCTATCCTTGAAGACTGATCTGGTTTGCCTGTGTCCCCACCCAAATCTCATCTTGAATTGTAGCTCCCATAATTCTCACATGTTGTGGGAGGGACCCAGTGGGAGGTAACTGAATCATAGGAGTGGTTTCCCTCATACTGTTCTTGTGGTAGTGAATAAGTTTCATGAGATCTGATGGTTTTATGAGGGGTTTTCCCTTTCACTTGGCTTGCATTCTCTCTTGTCTGCCGCCATGGAAGATGTGCCTTTTGCCTTCCATCATGATTGTGAGGCCTCCCCAGCCACATGGAACTGTGAGTCCATTAGAGTTCTTTTTCTTTATAAGTTACTCAGTCTTGGGTATGTCTTTATCAGCAGCATGAAAATGGACTAATACAAAGACCAAGCAGGCTAATTTGGCCCTGTCATGGTCAACATGACCGGTCCAGGTCTCTGGATGGACTTCCTGAGGCAGCCGAGAGTGAGGCCTGGGCTTCTTAGGATAATGAAGACCAAGTCAGCAAATAGGAACAGAAGGTATTCTGGAATATCAGAATGGTTTTGGTTTCCAACAGAGGTTCTGAGTCACCAGTGTTTCTTGTTGAACAGACACATTCCCTGGCCTTATCCTGATAGGCCTGAGGGTGTGGCCCAGGGATATCTCCTTTCATATAAAGCTTCGCTGGTGAATCTAGACCATCTTTTGAGCCATTGTTTTAATAAAAGCACTAGTGCTTCCTTCATCTAAAACAGTGGTTCTCAAACTTGCCTGTTCTTCAGAATCACTTGGAAAGCTTGCAAAATATGCTTCCTTAGGAACCATTGTAGAAGACTGATTTGATTTGGATAGTGGATTAAATTTTTATGAAACAGTTGTAGGCCGGGAAGTAGATAAGGATCTCTCATATCTTTGCTATGCATTTGAATAAGTAAGTCTGCTTATCTGCACATTACAGATGGCAAAAGAGAGACCCAGAAATAGAAAATGACCATTATGATCTTAGACCCAAGACTAGAATAAGATTCAAATGTTTAGTCTTGTTCTTGAGGGTATTACCATCACCTTTTTCTGCAGAATCTTAAGCTGACTTACTGCTGCCAAGCTGTTTATTGTTGGGCTAAAATTAATTTTCTGAAGTAGTTACAGTGAGATTTTTCTTTTCATTGAATTATATTTTTTCCTTGCACATTGTATTATTGAATAATTCACCTTCCCCCATCAGGCAGGAAGCAGTTTCTGTGTTTCCTTGGCTTTGGGATGGTTTGTGGCAGAGCCTCCTGGCTTTAGTTTCCAAAAATCTCATGTTCTTTGAGGAGCCCACAGCATGAGGATAAAAGGATTGCTTCTCAACTAAAAAGCAGTTCCAAGAGACTTAGGAAGGAGTATAGATAGAGTCTCAGAATAAAAATTAAGATGACTAAAACAATAAAAATGTGAAATATTTTTCTTAGCAAGTCTTTAGATCAAAATTTAGATGGATAGCCTTTAGTTCAGGTATAAATAAACTATTGGCCTTTCCAATTTGAGTAATCTCAGAGAAGGAGGTCAGTGTTGTACAAGAAGATAAAATTATATGCAAGGAAGTAAAATATTTCTTTTTATTTTAAGGGATTCCTTAAGAAAATAAAATTCACTTTAAATTCTTTTTTTTTTTTTTTTTTTTTGAGATGGAATCTGGCTCTGCCGCCCAGGCTGGAGTGCAGTGGTGTGATGTTGGCTCACTGCAACCTCCTCCTCTCAGGTTCAAGGGATCCTCCCACCTCATCCCCCTAAGTAGCTGGAATTACAGGGGTACACCACTGCGCCCAGCTAATTTTTTGTGTTTTTAGTGAAGACTGGGTTTTGCTATGTTGGCCAGGCTGGTCTCAAACTTCTGACCTCAAGCAATCTGTCAGCCATGGCCTCCCAAAGTGCTGAGATTACTTATAGGCATGAGCCACCATGTCCAGCCTAAATTCTATTCAAGTGAATAAAAATACAACCTAAACAAGGCTTAAAAAGGAAAATAAGTAAAAGTAATATGTTAGTTTGTATGAGTGGAAAACTCAGGGGTACAAATGATGACAGGTACAACCTAATCCAGGGCTTCAAATAACATTGTCAAGAATGACTTTACCTATCTCTGTCTCCACCTCTGTACCAACTTCATTCCTCTGGCAAGTCCTTCCATGTGGTGGCCATCATCCTCCCGACCTATTTCCTACAGCTCAGCAATTCAGGTGCTACCAGCCCGTCTTCTCATTGACCTGCCTTGGGACATGTGCCCATTCCCGTAGCCATTATTGTGAACCAGGTATGTATAGAACATTTCTAAGTGGCCATCCTGGATCCAGGAAGGTGGGGGTCAATCTATCTAACCTTCACACACAGACAGTGCAGATGTGGTGACTCCCAAAAGGGGGAAAAAATCAGGACTGTGAAAGAAAAAAGAAGGAAATTTATCCTGGTCAAGAATGAACAACAGATTTTATTTTATTTTTTTACAAAGGGAGACAAGATGGATATAGAACCAAGTCCACTTTCTCTTTTCTGTCTCACATTAGCGTTCATTAAATAAAAGAAGGAAGTCAAAACAGTGAAACAAACACTGAGAATAAAATCAAGGAAAGGGCCCTATTATAATAGTGAGAATTCTGACTTGATATTGTTTTCAAGAAAGCTTTTTTTTTTTTTTTTTTTTTTTTCCTTTTAAGAACCTACAGTAACTCAGCTTTGCTAATAAAGTATTTGTCTAGTACATTATGGAAGTCTTTTGGGAGACTATTGAATCAATTAGAATGATTTGTAATTAGCACACCAACCTAATGACAGGGTGTCTCTAAATTGCTGGAAAAGAGTTTGCTCTCTTAAGAGACTTGTATGATCCTCTTGTAAACTTATTTACATTAGTGATATGCTTACTAGCTTTTTAAAATTTTTCCGGAATATAAATTTTGACCAGATCCTGTATCAAGTATTACAAATTCTCAATTAAATGGTTTTGAATAATTGGGAAGTTACCATATTAATTAGAAAGATGTCCCTCTCTGTATAATTATTCACAAAGGTCTTGGCACAAGCTATCGCAAGCCACCATTTTTGAAAATTCTGATTGATATGAAGTTATGTCAGACCCTGAAGTCATATCAAACAGAATAGAGCTAGATACAATAGAACTGTTTTCACAAGGTGTCATTGCCTGTAATTCTCGGGATCTTGACAATACAGAGGAGTGTAAAATAATGCCTTATGTATTTCCCCCCCCAAAAGTTTGAAAGGAAGTTGGGAATTAGCAGAACTTTTAAAAGGTTTTCCAGATTCAAGTGGGCAGATGTCCATTCATGTGGCACAGCGTTAGCCTTTCAAATTTCTAGCACCTAATTTTAGAGCTGTGTCAACCCACAGATGTGGCATTTTGGTCAACAACATGGGTTCTGAAGTCAAGCAAAAACCTGGATTAAGGCCACTTGCAATGGCTCACACCTGCAATCTCAACACTTTGGGAGGCTGAGGTAGGAGGATCCCTTGAGCCCAGGAGTTCGAGAACAACCTGGGGAACATAGCAAGACTTCATCTCTACAAAAAATTAAAAAAAAATTACCTGGGTGTGGTGATGGATGCCTGTAGTCCTAGCTACTTGGGAGACCAAGGCAGGAGGATGCTTTGAGCCCAGGCACTTGAGGTTGCAGCGAGCTATGATTGCACCACTGCCTGAGTGACAGAGTGAGACTGTATCAACAAAAATAATTAAAAAAAAAAAAAAACAAAAAACCCTCAAACTCCCAAAATAACAGAAAAGGCCCTCCAAAATCCCAACCTAGATTCATATTGTAGCTCCTTCTTTATTGTGGATATGGAATTTCAGGCAAGTTACTTAAATTTGACCCTTCTCAGTTTCTGACATATTTGTCAGAAAAGTGGACAGGATGGTAATAATCATATGTTTTGTGGAAAAATGGAAATGACAAGAATATATTTAGTGGGATTAAATAGAATGCATGTATCTTGCACATAGTAAACCCACATTGGTTGCAGCAAGACCCCTGGGTTAATAGGGATTTGATTCTGAGGAGTTACTCATTTTTATCTTATTCCAGTGAAAAATCTGGAAACTACAAAGAGGTTCTCCATAGCAGGCTAGAGCAAAGGTTGAGGAGTGTAGAAAATGCAATAGTAGAAGTGTGTTTTCTATCAAATCATGTTTGCAGCACCTCTGAAGAGTAATCAATTTCCATTCATTCTCTCATTCATTCACTTGTCCCATAGATATTGATGCCTACAGATATTAATTGATATTAATCAAGCCCGTATTAGACATTGCAAATACATTGGAGATTAAAACAATAAGGTAGTCATGTACTTAGAGCAACTTAAATTATTTTCAACTTGTCATCACTTCTCTTGAGTCACCTGTGATACTTTGTGATAGCCATCCAAGAAAAACAGAAAACAAAATAGCTTCCCACCTCATGATTGTTGTTAAAAGAGTTAATACATGTGACATGCTTAAGATAGAGATTTGCTTATGATACAAGAAATAGCTTAGTACAAATAATTATTTCAACCACTACTACAATGACCATTTTGTGATGTTTTTAAGCATTGTGATGCTGTTGGAAACATTAGACCAAACTCAGTTCAGATCTGAGTCTGCCTTATAATAGCTACTGATTTTAGATGAATTATATAACCTCTCTATACAGTTTCCTCATGTATAAAATGGGCATAATCTCAGTAAGTACCTGACTCATAAGGTAATTATGAGTCTTAAGTGAGAGATTGTCTGTAAAGTGGCTGGCATAGCACCTGGAATGTAGTAAATAATCACTAGTTACCATAATCAAAACAGTAACCAAAGACTGTGTTACCATTTTGAGTTGACACAGTACTTTTACTTTGACATTCTCCTTTAAAGCTCAGGGAGTGAGAGAAGGGTCATTAATATTATTGCCACCACTATCATCATTATACATACTTATAAAGTAAGGAGGAATTCGGTGACTTGCCTAAGATCACAGGGCAGGTAAATGGTCAAGTAGGGTCTTTGTCCTAGTAGGTATTACAAGTGATTTTCAAAGTGATCCTTTGGCCTGGAGAGAATTCCTGTTCTTGTTTGTACAATGAATCAGCAGTGATGAGGATAGGTCTGAGCTGGCACTTCCAGATGCATATTTTGATGGGGTACATAAGTTCAAGAATTGGGGGCTATGGCAAACTAATCAGTCCATGCCTCTTTGTGGGCAAAGTCACTGCTGTCATGAAGAAATCATCATCTCTTTATTCACAACAAACAGACATTGTCACGTAACTAAATACTCAAGAATCTTTTGGTCTTGCTTCCAGAATAATTTAAATAACAGCCATGCTAACATATTTTCTTTTAAAAAAAAGTTGAAAAGGCAGGGTGCTGTGGCTCATGCCTTTAATCCCAGCACTTTGGGAGGCCGAGGTGGGTGGATCACCTGAGGTCGGGAGTTTGAGACCAGCCTGACCAAGATGGAGAAATCCCATCTCTACTAAAAATACAAAATTAGCCGGGCATGGTGGCGCAGCTACTCAGGAGGCTGAGGCAGGAAAATCACTTGAACCTGGGAGGTGTAGGTTGCGATGAAATGAGATCGTGCCGTTGCACTCCAGCCTGGGCAATAAGAGCGAAACTCTGTCTCAAAAAAAAGTTGAAAAGATGCTACTTTTGGAGAATATCCTCCGGAGTGTCTGGTGAGACTACCACCCTCCCTGATTCCTCTAGCCAAACTTCTGTGGGATGTGGGTCTAGCATTAATGTATCTTCTGATTTCCAAAAAGGAGCTGGTAATCTGGATTGTTATATAAAATACACAACTTTTAAAAATTTGGACTCAAAACAAAAACGAAACAAGATGATTGCCTGGATGAAGCCTGGGGTCAGGGAAGAATTCCATGAACAAGTGGCTTTTAATCCAAATGCAGAAAATAGGTATCTACTGGAAGAAGGACAGAGAGTTGCTTCTGAGAGCTGGAATGTAGACTCTGTACTATAAGTGGTTGGGTGGTGGGAAGTGAGGAGCAATGAGCCTGGAAAGGCAGGCAGGGGCTGCATCCTGTAGGGCATTATTGGGTCTGCAAAGAGCAATGGGAATGGTTGTATGGTTGATTCAACTGGCTTATTAGAAACATGGCACCCTGATAGGAACTGACTGGAAAGAGGCAAGAAGGGAGCTGGGAGAGTTTGTAAGATGTTGTTGGAATAATTTAAGGAGATACTTCATATTCTTAACCCTATCTCATCCCCTGTTGGACCCAGTTCCAACATTTTACCAAACTAGTTCTTTTTTGTGTTTTACTAGAGTAAAGATCACTATCTTTCAACTTCACCCTCTCTAAGGACTGTTTCCAAATCCTCTGACATCTCTCACCTACTCTGGTCCTTTTTAAGTTCTCTCTAATTATTTTCTCCTTGTATTTTATTTTTACACCTAAAAGCCCAATTTTCAACTGTCATTGAATAAGAATTAGGAACACGCTATATTAAAAAATAACTTATCGGCATATCAAACCTTCTGGCAAACATTAGGGCTTGGCTATTGCCATTTCTTTTCTTTCTACTTAAGGAAACATTTCCCCCACCTCCTTACTGATGACATATATATATATATATATATATATTTTTTTTTTCCGGAAATGCAGCCCTCAGGTTGTTCTTCTGCACTCTTTGAAGTCACTGTGAATTGCGTGAAACTAGTTTGATGGCAAAGTGCCAGGATAATTTAAACAACTTGTGAGGGAGGATATTACCATTTTTTTTTTCGTCATTTTAAATTTCCCAAGGCCATCCCACGGAGTGGGGGGAAAAGGTATTGATTAGTGATGACTGTCCTTCAATGTGGGTGCTTACACTCCCAAATCGCGATGTAAACTTCATGAGAACTAAGACAGCTCTCTCTACCCTAGAATCAAAACTTTAAGATCATCATATTTACTCATTGACTTCGAAAGTAAAGAGATAGGGATAAGTGAAAAAAATAAAGTTTTGAAGAAACTGTCTTCCTCTGATTTCAGCAAAACAATGCTCTTATTATAATACACAATATATATGTAATAGTATGTAATATATAATACCTAATGGGCAATTATTTAGAGGGTGTTGGATTCTTTGTTGACTGTGTCGTGAAGCTATTTTTTTGTTCTTTTTCTTCTTCAATGTCTTCAACTTTTTTCCTCTCTTTGCCTTTCTTTCCCATTTTGAAAAACAGAGCAGGCATCTACCTTAAAGAGGCTAAATGCCCAAACTTCTGTGCCCTTGGTACATAGTTGTGGGATTCATGTTACTTCGCACTGGGCGATGTATGTGTCTCTTTGGGGCAGGACACATTTTTCTGTTGAATCACGGCTTGCATCTGGTCCCTTTGCCATGTACCAACTTTTGCATTTTTTAAAGATGGCAAATAAATCATTTCTTTCAGATTGGATAAAAAATGGGCTATGGTCTTTGGAAGTAGAAGACTTCCAGATAATTCCATGTTTGTACTATAAACTATACCAGTCAATTGCACATTCAGGTTTAGATTTGGGCCAGATTTATGCCCCTGAGAAAGTTCTATTTTTGCATGATTTAGACAAAAAAATGTGTCTGAACAGCATTACCCCGCCTAATTTATATGAAACTGTGATTCTGCCACCTGGAGTTTCGGGTCTGCTCTGTGAGACGTGTCTGGTATGTGACTAAAGGACCAAGCAAGGAGGAGGCGGCGAGGGGGAAGAGAGAGTCCGCTTAAAAGGGAGACGGCCATCCCAGCCAACTGAATGGGGCGTGCACAACCAGCTGGGAGGGAGGCCTCTTCATTGTGTTTCATTATTGGCTCTTGTGTACAACCAGAAAGGCACCCCCCTCCTCGGGCCATGCTTGGTTGCTACGATCTGTTCCTGGGGGATGGTGTGCATCCCGAATGGCATCCCCCTCCTCGCCAGACAGGCTTGGGTAGCTCAATTACCCAAGTAGCATTTTGATACCAGACACTTCCAAGTTCCACCTGCATCTCAGCCTGTGTAAAAAAAAAGACAAACTGAGCAGCTCTCCCATCACCACGCTTGGGGAATATCTGCAGGAGAACTTGCTCCCCTCTAGACAAATATTGCTCATCTCTTCCTAAGCAAGAGATTGCAAAGTTATTTGGTTTTGCCTTGCTTTTAACTGTCAACATCCTCTTCTAAGGTTTCAGGGGTTCTTAGTTTGCTGCTCTAACAAGTTAGGGCTATGCACCTCCTCATGGCATGGAAACTGGCCCTCCCTGGTCTGTGCATTTCACAGTCATTGGAGGCCTCTGCAAAGGTTTGGCAAATATTTTTTGAGCATTGGTTTCATGGCAGGCACTTGTCTGGAGATAAATTGTCAGGGATGTAGTACAGTGACGAACAAGACAGACATGAGCACCAGGAAGGCTTGCAGTGTAGTGGAAAAGAGCACCATGAATTTAATACTCACATAAATACGTAGACAGATAAGTGAAAAGGACAGTCTACAATAAGGGTCTGCCTTACTTGGAAGTGGATGGGGCATGGCAGAATTGAAGAGTTTCCTAACGAGGGCCCATTTGAGCTGAGAACTGAGGGGTGAACAAAGAAGTCTGAAATGCCAGTCTGGGAAGGAAGCAGGGATATCCACTAGCTCAAGAGAGGCACTTTTTTTTTGGAGACGGAGTCTTGCTTTGTCACTCAGGCTGGAGTGCAATGGCATCATCTCAGCTCACTGTAGCCTCCGCCTCCTGGGCTCAAGTGATTCTCCTGCCTCAGCCTCCTGAGCAGCTGGGATTACAAGCCCCCACAACCATGCTCAGCTAATTTTTGTATTTTTAGTAGAGATGGGGTTTCACCATGTTGGCCAGGCTGGTGTTGAACTCCTGACCTCATGATCCGCCCACCTCGGCCTCCCAAAGTGTTGGGACTACAGGCGTGAGCCACCGTGCCTGGCCAAGAGGGGCACTTTTTAACTGGGTAGGGACACTGACTTACCCAAGGCACTCAGCAAGCCAGTGGTAGGGTCACAGCAAGACTCCCTGCAGTCAAGGAAGATGCTTAAACACAAAGACTCTTCATCAAAAGGAGCTAGGGCTGACACACTGTGGAATGTCTCATCCCTTAGTCTTTCTGTGTCTTCATTTACTCACCTGTGGCGTGAGGATGATAGCAACCACTCCACACAGGAAAGTTTTGAGATAGAATAAGTATGCAATGTGCTTGAGCACAAAAAATATTAGCTGTTACAGTCATTCATTCTTATTTCGTCTTTGGAAGCAACTCTGTAAGACTGAAAGAAAGAGAAGTACCACCTCCCCAAATACTGGCCCCTAAATCTTTTATTTTAAAAGACAAAGAAAGAGCCACAGAGGTCACCCCATCACACATGCATAGATCCATTCAAAATATTTATTTATTAAGTTCTTACTATGGTAAAGGCATTATTCAAGGTGGTAGGAGAGAGAAAGGAGACTGTGGAATAGGTCCCTGCCCTCAGGGTCAGATTACCTGTTTGAGGAGCTCCCAAGTTTCAGAAAATCAGTTGTGAGGGCTGAGACATCATCTTGATTAGCCCATCATTTCATAGGTGGGGAAACTGAGGCCTGGATCAGGAGGTTGGTGGCTGATCTTAGCACTCTGGCCACTTCCTCTGCATCTTCTCTCTGTTTTTACCAGCTGCAGCCCTTTGATCTCAGAATCTGCTTTATGCCCCTCACTGAGGAACTGCCTTTGCGGAATTGTCAAAAGATGCTTGTGGAGAGTTGGAAAAAGCCCCCACCCTTATCTTTCTGAGGAGGAGCAGAGGAGGCTGAGCTCTTTCAGTAGCCTTTGAAATTTTATCAGTGTGTATCAGAGAGCCACTGCATAGGGAGCTGGCTGGTGGGTGCTTTTTCACGTAGCCTTCTTCTTCCTTTCAATGGGCAGTTCTCAGTGCTTCCCAGCCTCCTCCTTCTAATTCAGGTATCTTGTCCCCATTGCAAACCTGCCCAGAATGGGGTGAGTTTCAATTATCACAAGTTGTCCTTGCCCGTATGGATATAATGCATGATTTCATCTCTTAAAGGGGGCATGATGTGGCTGGGCACGGTGGCTCATGCCTGTAATCCCAGTCCTTTGGAAGGCCAAGGTGGGTGGATCACGAGGTCAAGAGATCGAGACCAGCCTGACCAACATGGTGAAACCCTGTTTCTACTAAAAATACGAAAACATTTTATATAGCTTGGCGTGGTGGCATGCACCTGTAGTTCCAGCTACAGGAGGGACTTGATCCCGGGAGGCAGAGGTTGCAGTGAACTGAGATCATACCACTGCACTCCAGCCTGGGTGACAGATCGAGACTCTATCTCAAGAAAAAAAAAAAAAAAAGCGGGCCGGGGGTCATGATGCAAGGCAGAGCTGCTTGAGGTACCTCCTGGTACAAAAATGGTTTCTCCAAGATAATAATCTCCATTTTCCATAGCCAGACCTGACTTAGCTGATGGTTTGGAAGTGCTGCTTGCCAATCCTTGGACTGAAGTTGTTAGTTTCCAACAGCATGGCAAACGACATTTTATTTCTGGTTTGTTTACAGATACATTTTCAGGGGCTGGACTGAGCGGGAGCATTCTTGGACTAGGGTGGTAGGGACGCTGGGTCAGCCCACAAAGCAACACGGCCCCGGGCATGAGGCTTCTCTGAATAACCCATTTGGGGAGCCGCCCAGCCCCCTGCCTCTGGGACAGTGTCTGGGGACCCTTTTCAAACGGCGGAGAGCTGCCTTCCTAGCCTGTGACGCAAGGCTCTGCTGCCAGTGTTATGTATCGACAATTACCCTGGAAGTCCTTCCTGTAATTAACCCCAGCTTCAGGGACACTGCTATTTGCACATCAGTTCTCTCCTAAACACGGCCTCTTTGCCATTATTCCCTAGGAAGATGAGTCACTGAAGGAGATGGCTTATCTCAACTCAGTTTTTAACTAGCTTTTGTCTCCTGGAGATATTTGTCCATGATACTTAACAACATTTCAAGCCAGGCACTTCTTTTCCCCTTCAACTTTCTTTTAATAACATTTTCTTCCTTTCTGCTTTTATATTTCTTCCTCTCCCTCCCATAGCCTTTCATGCATTCAGGATGTAAAAGAACCGGCATCAAAGCCCAGAGCCCTGCTGAATCCTCCTCCCCTATAGTAAGCGTGCCCTTTTCCTGTCTGATCATTGACTCATAACCACAGAGAGTCCCAGGCACAGGATGGGGGAGAGGGAGGGCTGAATAAGAGGTACCACGGTCTGCAGCCCCGGAGGAGACAAAAGTTGAAGATTTGTGGAACAGGACTTTTTTTCCCCTTTTGGGATAATTGTTCAGGACACTCAGAGCTGACCCAGGCCAGGGTGGGAGTGAGGGGAAGCCAGCACCCCACCCCCAACCCACCAACTGGTGACTCCAACCAAGTGAGACTCCTGTGGTCAGGCTCAAAGTCCCAAGGCCAGGCCAGTCACCAGCCCATGCCCTGGGCACCACCAAGACTTTTGATTGCATTATTTAATTTTAAGGTGATTGAACATATGCATACTGATTGCCTACTAGGTGCTGGACTTTGAGGTGACAGGTGACAGATACAGGCAGGCTTAAACCCTGTGGAAGTTACTGTCCCCCTCCTACAAGACAGAATTTCCAGGCCAGAGACAGCCCCAAGCCCTGCGCTCCCCCAACCCCCCACTGCCCGGGTCCTCCCTCCCCTTCTGTCTCCATTAGGGATGAATGGGGATCACATCTGTTTCTTTTCTTGCTGAAAAGCAAGAGGCAAAGACCCTAAAATGGGGACAGACCAGCACACACCTGGGTGGTCTTTAAATTAGAAAAAAGATTTTTTTGCCAGAGTTCCTCATTTAAGCCTGCATTCTCAATATTTTTCATTGCTCTCTGCCCCTGTAGGTTGGGAGAAATGAGGTGGGCGGTGGGGAGGACTCTGGTGGGGGCATAACAGGGCACCCCCTTCACCCCCCGCATTGTCCAATTCCTCTCTGGGGTTCATGCACGTTTCTCCCCACCATGTTTCCAGGACTGGATTCCTCACTGGGCTGGTCAAGCATGGTCCAGGTACTCACAGCTCACGGGGAGAGGCAGGAGCGGGTACAGGCAATGATGCTGCAGCCATTTCCATTTTAGCATACGTGTGCAGTTTAGGTCCTTTGGAAAATTAAATTGTTTATGTTCTGGCTTGGTATTATTTGTATTTTAAGTGTAGACTCTCAAGCCAGACTCCGTGAAGCAAAATCTCTGTGCTATAGCTGCCTGGCTTTGGAAACTGTACCTCAGTTTTCTTATCTCTAAAATGGAGATAATGAAAGTCTGACCTCATTGGGCTGTGAGCAATACTTGAGACTAGGTGTGAGCTCTGGTTTGTTGCTGGGGGCAGCCTCCAATGGGCTGCTTCTGCCTTCCTGCCCCACATTGAGACACCTTCCTCAGAGAGCTGTTGTGTCTCATTGAGAAACCTGGACATCTGTGGTGTCACTCAGCACTTTCTTTGTTAATTAAAATCACAAAGTAAGAAATAAGATGCCAGGGTGAGTCGCTCTCCTGGAGTCACCATGCTCGGGCTTTTTCAGGGTAGTGGAGTTAGAGAAGTATACGCTAAATATTATATTTGGTTACCTGAAATTCAAGTTGAACTGGGGCATCCCATATTTTTATCTACAAAATCTGACAATCCTATCTGAGGATTTTTCTTTTTAAACTGGTGATTTGGTCAGATGCCCAGCATCCCTGAAGTAGACAGAGGCCAAACGGGCTTCTAGAGATGGCTCTTCTTACCTGGCATGGTGGCTCACATCTGTAGCTCTAACACTTTGGGAGGCGGAGATGGGAGAATTGCTTGAGCTCAGGAGTTCAAGACCAGCCTGGGGTACATGGTGAAACCCTGTAGCTACATAAATAAATAAATAAATAAATAAGCTCTGTGTGGTGGCATAGTGGTTCATGCCTGTAGTTCCAGGTACTTAGGAGGCTGAGGTTGGAAGTTGTTTGATCCCTGGAGGTCAAGGTTGCAGTGAGCCATGATCCTGCCACTGCACTCCAGCCTGGGTGACAGAGGGAGACCCTGTCTCAAACCAAACAGACAAGCAAGCAGAAAGGCTCTTCTCAGGAATATTTGAGAGCTTCAGAGCAGATGGAAAGAGAAAGGGGTGTCAATGGGAACTCAAGTCTTTCCTGTTTCTTATGAAAATAGTGACAGCCATTCTTAAAGTAGCTGCCTGTGGCTAAGAAGACAGAAAAATATGCCTTCTGGAGGTGTTGTGGTTTTTTTAGGCTTCAATATAGTTTTGTGTGTGTGTGTGTGTGTGTGTGTGTGTTATTAGGAGAGCAGGGGCCACGGGAGCAATTCAATTAGTGGCTTCTATACATCTGAGGGTCCTATGAACTATGTGATGCACAACATATATGCCATTCATTTTTGTATAAACATATACAATATTTAGCCAAACTGCCTGGTATAACAGTTTAAGTTTCCAAGTTCTTCTTGCTTAATTAACATATTCTGAGTTACAGAAAATTCGATTTCATTCATGAATGGGAGAGATTAAGTGGAGGAGGAATCAGCTATAAGGCATACGCCTGTGGTTGCTTTTTAGAATTTGCCAAAGGGGCCATCAAGTGAGCCTAGTTAGGCTTTTGTGTTTGTTATGTGACGGTGGGCTGATAAGAATTATTATTATTACTTATAATTGTGAACAAAAAGTAAAATTACTGCCTTATGGGAGATTTATTGAGTGTTCATTTCATAGACCGTGCTTCTTAATGAGCCAGATCATGATCCACTGGGCTTGTAATGTCAGTGAGTGTAGCTTGAGTAAGAATGTTGTTTAGAAAACGTGTGTGTGTGAGTGTGTGTGTGTGTGTGTGTGTGTGTATGTGTGTTTCTTTTTCTTTCTTTCTTTTCCTCCAAAGAGAGTGATGAGAGAAATTTAGTCTCTGGCCACAACAGTGGTGTGATTCAGATCCCAGCATTTACAGAGGCAAATTAGTTGGTGCACCAGCATACTAATGTGGCAGACACCAGCCTGAAGGCAGAGGGGCTAGAGGAGGGGCTTTCTCTAGGAGATGCTTTAAGGTGACCAGAGACCCCAAGAGAGACTTTTAGGATGGAACAGCCCCCCGAGTCAAAAGAGGAAGTTTGCTTAGGTCTTTGTGTTTTCCAAATGTTCTTTTCTCCTTTCTTTGCAAAACGGCAGATAAATATAATTTTCTGTTTGTTACATTAGTAAGTTTTGATCCAAGTCCCACAGTGAATAAATAACTATATAAATAAATACGTACATAAATGAGGTCATCATTTCTTATTTAGATTTCTAGAGGAGATGGCTAGGAAATACTTTACCAAAATTAAAATTCCAATCTACATTTAGAGTGGCTAGATGATATTTCAGCCACTCCGTGCCTGATCTTTTCAAAAGCATGAGCTCCTTTGCCTATTAATTCCACAGCTTCTCTTTGAGAGAGAGTGAGGGATGAATTTGTAGGCTGGAGTTTGTGGCATGGCAGGAAATCAGAGACAAACTCTCAGAGATTAAAGGAGCTGGGACTTAAGGGTAAAAATATAATGGAAGCCAGTTTTTGACAGAAACTTTTTCCAACACATGTGCAGCCATCATGGCCAAAAATAACATAATTTACATTCACCTCTTTACCTGCAAGACAAGTTACTTTGGTTCCTTTCATTAATTGGATTGACAATGCATGCTTTTATGAATTATAAAGTAGTTTGATTTAAAAATACCTCCTTTTCCCTTCCATCTAACTTTATCTAGGATTTTCAAATCTCACTTTTGTGAATAAGTCACTCCAGTTTAGCTCCTAGGCATTGCACAGGATGACCTGCCACATGGGTTGCCACTCACCTCACCCTATTTTAAGATTTTTTAAAACTTAATTACGACAAGATGGGATATCCCTCTGTCAACAAGTCTTGGTACCTGCTGGCTCGCTCTTTTTCTTCTTACCCAGGGCCCATCCTTTTTCTTCTCAAATCCTATTTAATTTTTGCATTTCCTGATTTTTATCTTGGGAAAACAAAAGCCAGCTGCAGTCAGTTAAGGAAACAGCTGAGGGATGCTGGCAGGTAGAGGCCTTGCAGGTTTTCATCCTCGAATTGTGAGAACTGAAATGCAGCGTGTCAGGTTGCAGTGACTTCTGCACCTCCGCAGTTCTCTCCCTTCTGCCTGCAAACACACACATGCGCTCGCACACACACACACATGCATACACACTCACTCATGCACACACAAGTCCCTTTTTCTCGCCTCTTGCCCGGCGTCCCCCTCACTTTCTACAGCTGTATTTCTAATCAGCAGAAGATACATCTTGCTTGGAGTCAACACTCCTTTTCTCTGCGCATTCTTAACCTTCTATCTTATGCATGGATCACTGGTTAGCTTAGAAATGCGCAGACACAAAGGGGGAGCTGACATGTGAGGTTTGACGGCCATAATGGCTGTTTATAAGCCTAATCCATCACGTTTAGTGGACACCTCCATTTTTGTCCCTCTGAAAAGGTATAAATAATAAAATGGGATAGCTCCAGCTCAGAGGTGCCTTGGTAAATATTTTAACTATTTACAAGATCGCACCAATAACAAAAGAAGCATCTGTACCCCAGAGGGGACCCCGGTCATTAAGAGAGACCCAGATGGTTCCTACCATTCAAACAACAATAACATTTCTTGATGACAGAGCTTTTGTAACATGGTTTACATTTTTTTCCATATCACATTGTGATATTCTGAATTTGCGCTCCTTTTCTGTCATTGCCCCCAGCAACCCTTCTAAAGAAAATCTCACCAAATAGCCTTTGCCCCTCAGAAAAGAACAAGGCCTTGGAAGAACATGGCAAATGTGTGATTCAAAGCCCAATTCAGAGACAATTCTGAACAGTTATAAACCAGCCCTTCTTAAAGTCCAAATATTGACATGAACCCGCTGATTCTGTGGCCCAGTTCAAGGTTAGCTTTGGGTAAACACCCCCCTTAAGTCCCGAATGAGCTGTGCCATCTCAAACTGAGCGCGTGAATCTGCCGCACTGGGTTTGATTTTACTCTTTCGTTCCAGGCATAAAGAGAGTAAAACGGAGGTCTGGGAACCCCAAAGGAGACTTTTGGAGTTAAATGTCTTTTTCCCTTGAGGACCCTATATGGTTGGGGGCACAGTGGCAGTGAAGACACTGCGTGGCTTTTGAAATCTTTCAGTAAGTCAGGCTTTTTTTGTTCTGTGCGCATCAAAGCAGGGGGTATCTGCAGCCCGGAGCTGCTTAGTAACTGTTGGAAACTTTAGTTCTCTCTAAAGCACTGGGAAAGTCAAATTTTTCGTTACATAAGAACTGCAGAGAGAGAGGCAGGAGAGTGGGGTGGTTAAGGAACCCAGGTTCTCGTGTCAGGGTAGACCTAGTTTTCAGTTTTCTCTCTGTCCACACTAGCTGTAGGGCTCCAGGCAAAGGTTTCTCTGCATTGAGCTTCGTTTTCCAAACTATAATACGAGGTCAATAATGATGTGAGCTTCGGATAATAACTATGTGAATTACTACCGATGATATATGTTTAAAGCAGAGTGCTAAATGCGCTACGGAGGTTGCTATAATTAATATGAACAAACCTCTCATAGAGAAATAAAATCTTTTAAAACTAGAAGATGAGGCGGACAGCAATTTCACTTCACGCTTTCTAAACAGCACTGGCCTCTGAAGTTTCCTACAGGGAAAAGAAACCAAAAAACAAGACCATGAACCATTCTCTAGGTCTTTCAGAAACCTAAACGTTCATTTCTTTTCCAAAGGCTCTATTTAATTTTGGAGCTCCCACTTTCCAAATTTGGTCAATAAAATTAACAGCCTCCTTTGGAGTGGAACATCACACCTCCAAATGAGTTCAAGCTGGCCCTGCGATTGTCCTTCGGAATGTGAGGTTTACATTTCACAGCTCCTCGCCAAGTAATGAATGAATCGGAGCTCGTAAACAAACGAGATCCTCGCTTCCCTTGTTCCGTGGCCCCCAACGTGGGGTGTGTGCTGCAAAGAAAAATATTTATCCTGTTTGTGTGGCGCTGGGTCCCTGAATGGTCCACCAATAAAACAACACCATAAAGGGCATTTCACAGCTGAGCTCGCAATTTAATAAACAGATGCAAACAGAAGGCCTTGGAGGTCAACAATTAAAAATAAACCAGCCGAGGTTCTCCTTGGAATTCCCTTTCTCTATAAAGCAGAGAGGACCAGGCCCCCGCAGCTGTGGTGGGGGAGGGTGAGGGGTGGGAAAGAAGGCTTTGCAGTGGGTAGGGGTGGGGTCCTACCTGCTCTAAATGATTATTCCAAAAACTCCCTTTCTAGCAAGAAAGGGAACCTTTGAAAGCAGATGACATATAACTCATGTACCCAAAATGGGCTGGAAAATAATACAGTAACCTTGGTTGACAGCAAATACTATATCTCAATTTCTCTATTTTATGCACCAAAGACAGTAAATATTGGAGCCAATGATCTGAAACAGTGGGAGAATCAAAGAATCACTTCTGTATAGTTGGTTTTGGAATGGGTTTTCTACTTAAATTTGGAAATGTGTCTGTGTTTGTGTCTGTGTCTGTCTGTGTGTATGTGTGTGATGCCTATACAGTAGTAAAGCCACTAAATAAAGGCCTGGAAAGTTGGCGACAGTCATCGTTCTGTACGCATTTCCAACTTCTCCGTGTTCCCCCTCTCATTGCTGCTCAAACCAAGGCTGTCCACAGCATGGATACACCTGTCAGATCCATAATCTGCCATCTACCTGTGTGACCTCAGGCTTCTATGTCAATTCCTCCTGGCTCATTTTTCTGTTAAAAAGGGGTAACAATAGTACCTGGCTACTACTGGCTAAAAAGTGTTGGGTGAAGATTCAGTGAGGTTGTTCACGTGAGTCTGTTAAGACAGTGTTTGCACAAAGCAAGGACATGAAAATGTTAGTTCTTGTTTGCGGTATCTGTGCAGTCTGAGAAGGTTACACTTTCTTTCAGGGACCTCTGCTGGGGCAGATGACACTCACTTGATTTGCGAATGTGTTGAAGGCCTATAAGCCTCCCATTCCCACACACTTACCCGCACAAAATCCCAAATGCCTACACAGCTAATGCCTGCAGTCTTCCCACATTCCTCCACTGATAAGAGGGTGAAGGATGGGTTTAAAGATAACCATTTGCTATGGAGGTAGACCTCCCACTGGGACCTAGGTCCATCTGACAGGCAGAATGGAAAGAAGCCCAGTGTCATGTGGCTGTTTGCGCCAAGCTCCTCTCCTGCATCAGCTTAAGGACCCCAGAGTCACGCTGCGAGTCCCAGTGTAAATAACCACTGCGATGGGTCTGACTTTCACAGTTAGGAGCTTCCCAGCCCCATCTTCCTCACATAGGGGTGGTAGAGACTGTGATCTCAGGAAATCACTCAAGTACTGGGTATTCAGTTGAATCCCAATTTTACCAGGGGACTCCCACACAGGCTTGAGGCAGAGAGAGCGATGTGGCTCACATTTGGAGACTTGGATGCTTTATGCATATCCCGACCCTCCTTCCTCTTCAGTTAGTTACTTGGGAATCACATAGGCTTGGGTTTGAATTCTTCCACTGCCTTCTTTCTCTCCTTGAAACAAACAAGAGAAAATGCCAAGAGCATTACTAGGAAACAGAATTCAGAACTAAAGTCTTCCTCTCATCTACATGTCAAATACCAATATTTTCCACCTTTGCATCTAGTTTACCAGTATTGAAAAAATTCTCTTCTAGGCATCTTTTCATCTACCCCTTGGAACAAGCTCGAGTGAGACTATTATCATTCTGCTGTCACCAAAGACAAAACAGATGTCCAGAGGTGATGTAGCCCCCTCCCAGTATATCAGGGTTAAATAGCAAAATTGGATGTTTTTACCCATAACTTTTATTTTTGCATTTTGATTTAGATCTGAACTTTAAAAATCCAACTGTGGTAAACTATAACGCACATACAGAAAAATGCCTAAAATATGAAAGCACAGTTTAACAAATAATTGTGAAGTCACTGCCTGAATTACTGTCAGGTCAAGATATAGGTATCTGCATCTGCCCTGGGTTCTCCTTTCTAATCGGGACACCTGGAATAGATAGAGGCACTGTTTTGACTTTTCTGGTAGCCATTTTCTTCCTTTATTTTATGATTTTACTACCTATATGAGTTTTCATAAACAATGCTGTTTAGTTTTGCTTCTTTTTGAATGTTATAGGAATAGATGCATATTGTATTTATTTATTTGAATTTGCCTGTCTTTTTGCAATCATAGGTTTGTAAGATTCATCCATATTGCTGAATGATGCTGTGGTGCATTCATTTTCTTTATTGCTGTAATGTATTTCACTTTGAGACTGCAACCTGATTTATTTCCCCATTCTAAGTCGGTTGACTCTAAGCCATCTTCAGTTTTGTTTCCTGATGTAGATTGCAAAAATTGTTCACACCTCTATACGTCCAGGCCCTCTGCCAAGCAACTTACTCTGGGTAATTTTTTTAAAAGGCAGTGGTTTGCCGGGTGTGAGCCATGGCTTCAAGAGGGCTTATACGTCTCTCCCTCCTCTCCTGCAGCTCTCCCATCACCATGAGAAAAATAAAGGCAGGCTGGGCTGCCAGTGCAAGGAGGAGGGTGAGAGATGTGGAAAGAAGTAAACCTGAAAATAAATGAACAAGGCCAACCAAGATCAGCTGAACCCTGTAAATACACAAGCTATAAATGCTTATTGTTATATAATGCTAATATCTTGTAATTGTTTGTTATGTGTTATTTAGCAATAGATAAGTGATACAAGCTGCTCTAAGTGATATGCTTACACGTCTTTTTGTCAAAATTAGAAATTTGCAGATTTTCCAACTGCAAAGCCTAAGTTCTTTCCATTGTACTGGATCTTAGCCTTTATCAAGTAGTTTTGGTGAAAAATGTCAGCTAGAATTTAAAACCTTACTCCTAGCATACAAATCTAACTGTGAATAACCCACCCATGGCTCTCATAGAACTCCCTCTGTACCTTTTTTGTTCATTTGTTTTTATTTTTATTTATTTATTTTACATTAGAAAATTTCAGCTTTTAAAATATCTTCTTTGATTAACTGGGAATACTTCTTGCCCATGGCATTCTCTTTCTTTGTTTTTATTTCTGAGTCCTTCAACAGAAAATGTGGAATGATCATAGAGTAAAGGTGTCTAGGTATCCAGATTAATACATGTTCTGAATCAACTGGAATCCAGCGATCTCAAACTGGTGGCCCTGAGGACAAATTAAGTCCACAGACATACTTTAGTCTACAGAGTTTAAAAGTTGTTATTGAGACAACAAGAAAAACAAAACGAAAATAGATATTTTACATAAAAACATAGATTTTACACTTTTCTAGAATCATCATAATATTTATTAACATTGGGCCTGCAGTCCTACTTGGTAACTATTGAATGAAGCTGAGAAGCAGTTTTCCCTCTTGAGGGGTACATGGCCTCTAATTTGCCACAGTCCCCATATCTCCTATTCTGCTCAATACTGGGACCGAGTACTGGTTGACATTGATAATAGTCCATATGATTCTGTTTTCTAATGAAAGAGAACTATTTCTCTAACAAAAAATGGGGCAAAAAGGGGGGATTAAAAGGGAATTCTAATTTATGTTTCTGGCCACTAAAGCTCTAGTAAGTCTACACTCAATGATTAATGTGCATTAGATCTTGTCACTCAGTTCTCAGCTCCAGAAACTTCAATGGCTCCCCACCATCTATGGGATAAAGTACAACTCCCTTAATGTGGCATTCAGTCCCTTCACAGTCCCAATTCAAGCTTCCTTGACAGCCACACCTCCTACCCTATACATCTGTGAATTGTAGGCTCTGGAAACGCTGCACAAATCAGAACTTCTGGATCTTCTGCTCATTTCACATCCCCTTATTTTAGTCCATGCTGTTCCCTCTTCCTGAATTGTCCATCATTCTTTTCTTTTTTTTTTTTGAGAAGGAGTCTCGCTCTGTTGCCCAAGCTAGAGTACAGTGGCGTGGCGCGATCTCTGCTCACTGCAACCTCTGCCTCCTAGGTTCACCCCATTCTCCTGCCTCAGCCTCCCAAGTAACTGGGACTACAGGCACCTGTTACCATGACTGGCTAATTTTTTCTTTCTTTGTGTGTGTGTGTGTGTGTGTGTGTGCATGTGTTTTCAGTAGAGACAGCGTTTCACCGTGTTAGCCAGGATGGTCTCGATCTCCTGACCTTGTGATCCACCCACCTCAGCCTCCCAAGGTGCTGGGATTACAGGCGTGAGCCACCGCGACCGGCCTGTCCATTATTTTTAAATGCCATTTATCTTCTGTTGTATGAAAATGCTGCTTATCCACTAAGGTTAAACCAAATTCTTCTTCCTCTCTGGACCCCATTGTCAGTGTTAATGGTTGGAGTTCTTTTGAATCTTGAGCTCTATGCATCTTCCTTCTGAAACATAATTCCTTCTGTCCTGATGTATGAGAATGCACAAATGAATAGTGAACATCTCACTGAGTATTCACTCCATGTCAGGCACTATGTTACATACTTCATGTGTGGTTCACTGAGTCTCACAACTGGTACCTGAGACAATGTGAGCCTTATCCCATTTTACAGAGAAGGACACTGTGATCAGAGAGGCGCAAGGTCACAGCCACATAAATCACATAGCTGGGATTTTCATCCTGGTGTTTTGGCTTTAGACTCCAAGTTTCTAACCACTATGCCACAATCCCTGTCTAGTGTCTCCTACCAGATGACCAGATAAGTAATTGCCTATTATTTGTTTCTTTTTCTCAGTCCATCCTAGCATGATGCATTAAGCATAATATGTATGCAAAGAATGTTAACTGAATGACGGAATCAATGACAGAAAAGTGTGACAATCTGTTTACCATTTTCCTTTGCTTTTGAGAAACTGATGGCGCTACATTACCCCCAAAGCCTTTGTTTGTTGGTGGTTTGGGGTTGGACATCTGAGACAACCTATCCAATCATCATCCTCTAATCTCCCGGTAACACTGGGTAGCTCCAGGATTGGCAAATAGTTGGCGCTGAACCAATTGGAATTCTTCCCTTGAACTTTGCAGACTGTAAGCAGGAGAAATCAGCAGTCTGTCCTCAGTGGTTGGAGCTGTAAGACTTAAAACCTGGATGTTCTTGAAGACCATGTTTCCTGCCATGCCAAGAAAACCAGGCTGCAGACAGTGAAAATTAACAGAAGAGGCAAAGAGAAACAGAAAGGTAAAACACAGAGATTCTGAATAGCATTCGCTATTTGTTACTGTTATTGTTCCTAAAATTAGTCACCTTCCTTGACCTTCCCCCAGCTTGAATGGTCAATCTTTACTGGAATCCATGAGCCAGTATTTTCCCTTTTGTAGCTAAAGTGGTGTGAATTTCATTTCTGTTACTTCCAGCTGAAACAGCCCTGATGGATATAGGCAGAAGTAGAATGTGGACTAAAAAGGGATTCTGTGTCACAAAGCTATTTTCATGAACTTCTGTGTCACCCATTAAAGAGATATAAGGAGAACACATTCTGTATTTATTATTTATTTAGGACTAGAAACACATTATCCTTGGAAGTTAAAAAAAAATAGATAAGACACTTGCTGTCCATGAACTCACAGTTACAAATAATGAGAATTTTTATTCACTTCTGTACACTCAGCACCTGGCCCCAGGACTGGCACCCAGCAAGATTTCATAAGTATTTGTTGAATAAATAGATGGGATACCCAGAATTATGGAATGATCGCAAGGTAATGGGGGCATAGAGGAGGAAAATAAAATTCTGCTAGGGTAGGGGAGTTGTACATGGTTCAGGCAAAGTTTCCCAAAGAGGAGGATGTATTTGAACTGAGCCTTGAAGGATGTGTAGGTTTTTGGTAGGTAGAAAAGGACATATGCAAGATTGAAGTTCAGACAGAGTGAAACATACATGTTATGGCCAGAGGCATAAAGTGCATGGCAAATTACAAAAACCAAAGTTCCAGGAGGCTGGATGATGGTGTTAGAGAAGGCTGGGAGAAGGGACTGGTGAGGTAGGCTGGGCTGAGTAATGCAAATAGAGAAGATTAAATATTTACATAAGCTCATTAGTGACACTTTGTGCATGTGACAAGTATGATTTAGTTTAAACCTCCAAGGTTTAAATACCCTAAGTGCAACTGTATCTTTTTTGAAATTCATTACATGACATTAATAGGCTTTTTCTCAGCTTCAGTAGTGATCATATTCATGATTTACTCCATCTCTCATCCCTGGGGTCAGGGACAGTCCATTCTGACCTCCATCCGTCCTCTCACACCTTCCTCAGGAACTAAACATTGGCTGCTAGAAAGCTCCCATTTTTGTCCCATATAAAGGGAAGCAATTTTGTTTCTAAAGATTTAACAGGAGAATTCCCATTGTTATGAGAACCAATAAAAAAAGGGACTCTGTGTCACAAAGCTATTTTCTTGATTTTCTGTGTCACCCATTAAATGCAATTCTATAAGAATCCTTTTTTTGTTGTTGTTTTTGAATGAAAAGAGGTTTAATTGGACTTACAGTTCCACATGACTGGGAAGAATTCTTTAAGAACTTGTCAGGAGTCCTATAACATGGTAGGTATATCCTAGAAATATCTAAGCTCTCAAAGTCCTCAAGGACAGAATCTCTTCTTCTAAAGACCTTAGCCTTATTGAGGGGACAAGATCAATATCATTAAGTTTGACAGAATCATTTGCTTTTCCAAAATGTTTGTAAAATGTTTATAGATTACAAAGCACTTTTGTGTGTCTTCTTATATTTGACCTTATCTGTACAGTGGATGGTAATTAAGGATTATTATGATATATTAGGCAGTGGCTAAGGGCTCTGAAGAAAGGCAACATTGAGTCTGAACCCTAAATTTCAATTAGGTTATCAGTTCAATTGGGTTAAGTTTTGCTGTAGTAACACAGAACCCTGAGATCTCAGAGATTTAACACAACAAAAGTGTATTTCTAATCGATGCCTGTGGCCACTGAGGGGTGGTTAGGGGCTCTTTTTCTCACAGCCTTGTACCAGAACTCAGGATGATGGAGGAACCACCTTCTCAAGAGTTGCTTTCAGAGGGGAAGAGAGCTCTGGAGGGTCTCAAATCAGCTATTAAATGCTTTCGTTCAGAGGTAGCATACTAACCACTCACAGCTCCTTGGTCAGAACCAGGTTCATGACCTCAGCAAAATAGTACCAGGTAGGCCACTTGCTAAAGATAAGCAAGTCATACCTTTTGCTATGAGGTTTCTAGTAGTTAATGCAAAGAGGTTTATCTTTATTATATCTGTAATTTTTGGTGTCTATCAAACTTAAAAACAAAACATTGCTCAAGATAAGTAGATAAGTAATTACTCCTGAGGCTGAACAAAATTTGAAACTTGCTGAAAATACAGATTCCTGAACCTCACCCCCAGAAAGTTTGACTAATAAGACTAATCAGAGATGGTTCAAGTGGAACATACCAGGACAGATGAACTGATTATTGAAATATTAAAATACTTCTTTATTTGTTGGTAAATACCAAATGTCACAGTCCCTCTGACACTTGTCTACCTCCTAATCCGACTAACTGTCCTGACCCTAACCCAGGACTCCTTGCAATTCCCCAGTGAATGAAAGAGTAATATTTTGCAGAGGTGAGTGTTCTGAAGTCCCTTATGGCTGCAAGTGACGTTCTGCCTCATTGGTATCATTCCCCCCAGTTGTTAAATGTTTTATATTTGACCTTTGATGGTGAGGCCTGGGAACCGGAATTATATCAAGTACCCCAGAAAATTCTGATTCAGAAGAATACTGTCCATCCTTTTAGAAACACTGATCACATGACCTGATGAGCCAACCATGATAGTGACTGTATCAGAAATGCCCTAATGGAAGAGTGCAGAGGATGCAACAAGACCACAGGAACGGGACCCAGGCTTCTGGCAATGGGGGATTGTCATTGTTGGGGAATCTTCCAAGGAGAGATAAAGTTAGCAACACCTTGAAAGCCACTCCAGGGCTCTCTAAGACCCAAAATAAGTAGAAGCTTTGGTTGACTTTCTCAGCTTAACAAGAGATACAAAATGTCTATATATGCAACTGCCAGAGATTATGAAGCAGCTGCCTGCAGAATGAATACAAAATGGCAGCACAGAGGAGGTAGAGAGAGGGACTTCCTTCCAGCTGGTCCGGGAACAGAAAAGGACCATTTCCCCCTTTCTGTACCTACCCAACATGCATCACATATGAGAATGTCAGAAGTGCATATTGGAGTACCGTGGGAATTAATGGAATTTGGAGTGATGTAGTGGATTAAAGAATTCCTTTTCAGAAATAGTTGCTCCTTCTCTTACACTTCCATGAGAGAAATATACTTCATTTTGGATCTTGAGTATCATCACCTGACTTGTGTCTGCCAATGGAATCTTAGCAGACGGGATGTAGCAGGGACTTGAAATGTGTTCATGTGCTTGTTTGTGTAAGTGTACTCTGGTGTGTCCCCCATGACTATGAGAAAGACATGCCCAGACTAGCTCACTGATGCCACAGGGAGGATGAGATCAGCTGCTCACGGGCATGTGAACTAAGTAAGTGCCTATTGCTCTATGCCACTGAGATTTTGTGTTTGTGTGTTGTGCAGCTACTGCTAACTACTGGGGAGGTTTGTAACAAAATGTGTCAAGGGTCAGAGAAGTCCACCCAAATCAGACTGAACTGTCTTTCCTATTTTGCTCCAAGGTAGCTGAGCTATTGGCCATGGTTCCAGGATATTCTCTTAATAATAGAAGAAGGTCAAGCAAATAAAAGCCAAAGGATTTAAAGTCTACAGATAAACATAACACTGTATTTTCACAATTTATGGAGCACTATGGTGTGCCAGGTTCCGTGGTGTGTGTGTTAGATGGATTAGTTCATCAAATTAAAGTTTCTCTGTCAATCAGCCCCATGTCCCTATACTCTTTTTGGAAAAATTGTGGGGCCCACAGGGGGACCCGTATGCAGACTGTGCATTTTTTGGTTCCTGTCTAGACCATTCAACCCAAAACTGAAATAGCTGAACTGAACAAGGGGCTGAGCGTTAGGGAGTTGAAGTAGGGGAAAGGCAAGGCTGGGGAGCTTAAAAATAGTGGGAAAAACATTGCATAAGGCCTTGGAGATAAACAATGCAGTAGTTTCAGTGTCTCTTCCCATGACCCAAATCACGGGTCTTGGGAGTGTGTGATGGTTGTTTCTGGGTCATGAAAAGGTATTCACTTTCCAGTAAAAGGAAGGGTCCCACACCAAATAGCCTCTGGCGGTCTTATTAAAAGGCCACGGTGGGGTCAGCGTGGGACTCTATCAGTATCAGAAGAAGAGTGTAATAGTGGCTGACATGCCCTGAGCTTTAATGTTGTGCAAGTCAGAGGAATAAATGCTTTGTATGAATTATCTGCCTTAACGCTCGGGAGCATGTGTCCAAACTCTCCCAATTGTACCCACAAGGAAACTGGGGTTTGGGGACGCAGAATCACTTCCCAAGTAAATAACTCAAAGGGCTGCAGTTAGGATTTAGAATCAGAATCCATGATTTTCTAAATTTCATGCCATCATTAACAATCAATTATATATTGAGAAATGATGCATTTGAAATCTAAAAATCAAAATTCAATTTCAATCATGTGTTTCTGAGGAATAAGGCAAGGGAAAAGTTAGACTCTCAGCAGAAAGTAAAGCTACTGTTAGCCTCTTAGATAGTACATTTTACCTCACTTCAACTCACACTGAGAATCTCCAAGTCCCTGGTGACTGGACAAAGTCTCATGTGAGCCAATTGTTTTAGGACAAGGCAAAAAAGTAGAGAAGTCTTTATAAATTACATGAGCCCCCAGTTCCTACAGACTCCAGAGCTCTTGAGACATGAGGTATGGGGGGAGCTTTGAGGTGGCTGTGAGGCACAGGTTGGTGTGAAAACCCAACCTCCCCATTTTAGCGAGAGAGAAACTGAAGTCTGAGAGAAGTGATTTTCCCAAGGGTCCACAGTGAGAGAGTGGGGACTCCCACCCTGAAGCCAGGTGGTCCCACACCCAGACCAGTGCTCTATCTGCTGTGTCATGCCCCCTTTTTTTGTCAGTTCTGGGGTGTGACTCATGGGAGGAGCTGATTTGGGACTCTGCCATCCCAGGGGATTTCTCTGACAAATGTCACTTTCTGGTTTTGAGGAATGAAGGAAGAGCTCCAAAAAATCAAGTGTTTGTAAACTAGTGTATTTTGTATTGTTTCTTAAGTTGTCCCCTCATGGATTTCCTCTCTCGGTCTTTTAAAATTTTTTTTGGTTGGAAGAAGGGGCTTGCTCACCACCTCCATCATGACGATATCAGAACTACAGCTAACGAGAACATTTAGAGGTGCATCAGCCTGAGAAAGTGAGAAAAAAGAATCCCTTATATGTGATTCTTGGTAGAGAAAATTCTCAATATGTTCTTCCACATGTAAACTTGGCTTTATTATCTTTGTGAGTGTGCACGTGTGTGATGGGGCTAGAGTCCACCGTTCATTGAACATGTGGTTTCTGAGGAGCTGTAAGACCTTGCAGGGATTTAAGAGATGGCAACATAGTCCCATCCAACATGTCCATCAAGATTGGCTTCATCAAGCCTCTTTGCTTACAAGGAACAGCAATCTGCTCAGAACAGCCCAAGTATACCAGAGATACTTTTGAAAGGATCCAAGGATGTCTCCCAGAAGGAGATATGAATGGGAATCAGGACTTGGCAAGTCAGGAGTACTTCAGTGTTTCTCCTAGGGTGTCGTGCTGTCTCCATCTTGTTTCTCTCTGTGAAATCTCTATGAATCTCCTTTTGTGGATTTGATCAGTCAGTTTTCTCAGTTGCAAATAAGAAATTCTAGCTGTATCAGGAGGGGACAGTGGTGTTCCCATCGTTTTTAATCCAGTCCAAACTGACTATGTGTGGGTCACCCTCCCTGTAAAGCAGTGAATGGTGTTTCCCGCAGCTTCTTGTTGTTCACATTTTGATATTTCTTTTCTTTCTTTTTTTTTTTTGAGACGGAGTCTTGCTCTGTTGCCCGGGCTGGAGTGCAGTGGCCGGGTTTACGCCATTCTCCTGCCTCAGCCTCCCGAGTAGCTGGGACTACAGGCGCCCGCCACCTCGCACGGCTAGTTTTTTGTATTTTTTAGTAGAGACGGGGTTTCACCATGTTAGCCAGGATGGTCTCGATCTCCTGACCTCGTGATCACCCCATCTCAGCCTCCCAAAGTGCTGGGATTACAGGCTTGAGCCACAGAGCCCGGCCACATTTTGACATTTCATAGGATTTTATTCTATGCTGCCTTCTACCAATCGGTTTGCAGGTGCTCAGACGAGCTACCCTTGCCGAAGGAGAGAAAACTGGAGTGATGAGAATGATGGGTTGAGTGTGTTTCATTTCAGAAGAAAAGGTGATTTGATGATGAGCAGGTTATTTGGAAAGCAGCAGCTTCACAGATGGGAAGTCTTGTGACTACTGTAATCTTAACAACTAACCCTTTTTTTTTGATAGTGTGCTACATGCCAGAAAGGACTCTAAGGATTTCCCACGTATCAGCTTATTTAATCCTCACAAAAATCCAATGTAACAGTATAATTATGGGCTCCCATTTACAATCCAGGAAACTGAGGTACAGGGAGTTTAACCTAATTTGTCCAAAATAGAACTGGGATTTGAACCCCGGGCAGTCTAGCTTCAGAACCTGCATTCTTAACCACTATTCCAGTCAGTATTCTATGGTAGCATTAGTGCATTAACTATTTGCCTGGAATACAGTAGCACCTTGTGCATACAATATTATTTCATTAAATTCTACACAAAAGTCATGACTTATAGTCGGAACCAACCTACACGTGAAGAAACTGAGGCTCAGTGAGATTAAATGGCTGGAATCAAGTCATGAAGTGAATAGTGACAGACCAGGTATGTGGGCTCAAGTCTAACTGAACATAGTCTGGGCTTCAGCCCCCAGCTTAACACTGAAAAACAGAGGCTAGAGTGTTAACCTAGGATATACTAGGGAATAAATAATCAAAAACGAAAAATGTTTTCAGGGCATTAAAAGAGCAAAGCACAGATTAGTTTGAAGCAATTTTCTGCATAGAGAAGGAGAACTTAAAGAAACAAAACCCTTCCTCTCTTCTTATCCAAAATGGATGCACGAGAGAGAAAATCTGGTAGATATTGAGCAACTTACAAGTTCCCAACAGCTGAAAAGGGTTCAGCTTCAAACTCATCATTGTCAGAAAAGCAAATATAAATTTGCCCCAGAGCAAAATAACTTTCAGAAAATCAGGAAGAGTAAATGGATAGTAAGTTATGAACATAAAACTCTTTGTACTCGGCCCAATTAACCCCAACCCAAGGCAACCCTGTGCCCCTAAGCTATTCATTTAAGGGTTTTACGATTTATAGGCAGCCTTTCTCAGGGGAGGTCCCGCCTGGCTCTGATTTCAGGTTTCACAGCAGCACATGTGTAATCCTGCTGCGTCACAGCTCCACGACTCAGAAAATGCATGTTTCTCAGGATGGAAAGAGACCCGGGGAGTCCTCGGTGGGTGAGCTCTGCTTCCCTCCAAGTGGCAGGAGAGAGCCCTGTGGAAGAGTGTGCACTGAGACTTGTCAATTTCCACTCCGGGGATGAGTAAGGCAGCTGGGGCTGCTCCACCTTTGGCTCCCATTACACAGTATACACGTATTTCAAAATATCACATGTACCCCATAAATATATACAGTGATTATGTATCTGCATTTGGCACTATGTTATGAGTGCCAGACACAGGGATAAACTAAACCCAAAGTTACAACTGCTACCTTCAAAGAGTGGCAATCTATTATTTGATGAGATAAGAGCACCCAAGACTGCTGCATAGACACAGAGGCCAGGACAAGGAGAGATGAGCATCTCCAGATCATTCTTCAGCTAAAGTGTCATTGTGGCCGCAGAAGATGTGACTGAGTGGAAGAGCAGGGGGAAAGGGTTCCTGAAGGGTATGTAGAGGCCTGGAGATAGGATGGAGGCTGGAGAAGAATAGCTTGAGGAGCTTAGACCTCAGCAGATGCCTCATGCCCTGCTCTGGTGGGGGCTCATGCTGAGAAGGCGGGTGGTGAATAGAACATAGAAAACTTTGAAATCAAAGTAGAAACATTCAGACCCGATGGGTTGGGCAAAAGGGAGTCACAGTAGGCTCTTGAGAAAGAGAGAGTCAAGAGCTTTCAATTTTCATTTTACTCACAACGTTGTGCTATATAGGCTTATTTCTGCATTTTGTCAATTGCATCAAAGGGAAGAGATCAGTTTGCTGAGAGTGTTCACCTCTGTTGGAGGAGTAGAGGAGTTGGGGAGGGGGGAGGTTGATGGTAGGGTGCTGGAAACCAGGGTGCTACTTGTAAGCTGTCATTGGAATCAAGTAAGGAAGGGCAAGGACATTAGGCAGTGAGAAAGAGGCTTCAAAAGAAAATTGCCAGGACCTGGGAAAAGCAGAGTGCCGAAGAGGACCGAGTCTAGTTTTCTGGTGTAAGATTTAGAGAAATCTGACCCTCTTGTTTTAGTCTCCTGGAGCTTTGCCTGAATGCATTAAATAATTAAAATGGAAAAGAGAAAAAGAAAGAGAAAAGAAAGAGTAGAGATGGAGAGAAGGGCAGAAGAGAGAGGGGTAAGAGTGGAGGAGAAGGGAGGGGAGGGGAGAAGGCTGGCAGGAAAGAGACAGAAACATCACACCTGCAGACACCTCCCAGTCAGTAAATCAATCATGCAGAAACAAGCCACACATGGAAATGTGTGGCGGAAGATGGTCAAAAACAGACCCCATATATCCCTCATTTCTGTGGGTCATCACCCAATCCTTAAAAGTTCAACTGAGACTGTAGCCAATGACTACAGGGAAGAAAAGAAACCAGCCTATGTATCTGAGTCAAGAGCTTTCAGTTTCATTTTACTCACAATGTTGTGCTACATCGGCTTATTTCTGGGTTTTTCCAATTGCATGCCCTCTGATATCTCAGGCCAGCAACCTTGACTTCATATTCACTTCTTCCTTCTGCTACTGGCTCATACAAACACGGTTGAAAAGCTGAGTATGATGGTTCATTTTTATATTTTAACTTGACTGAGCCATGGGGTGCCCAGACATTTGGCCAAACACTATTGTGTGTGTCTGTGAGAGTGTTTATGGATGAGACTGACATTTGAATCAGTAGACTGAGTAAAGCAGGTTGCCATCCCCATTGTGGGCACATCTCATCCAAACAATTGAAAACCTGAATAGAACCAAAAGGCTGAGTGAGAGGGAACCCCTTCTGCCTGACTGCTTGAGCTGGGACTTGCGTCTTTTCCAGCTTTCAGACTCAGACTGAAACTTTGGCCCTTTTTGGGTCTCAAGCTTGTCAGCTTTCAGACTTTAGCTATACATCAGCTCTCCTAAGTCTCCAGTTTGCTGACTACAGATCTTGGAACTGATTTCTTTACCTCCATAATTGAGTAAGCCGTGGATAGTCATGGGCTGCCTAATGATGTTTTGGTTAATGATGATTGCATATACAATGGTGGTCTCATAAGATTACACTATTCTGTCTTTACTGTATATTTTCCATGTTTAGATATATTTAGACACACAGACCTTACCATTGTGTTAGAACTGCCTACAGTATTCAGTACAGTCCCATGCTGTACAAGTTCATAGCCTGGGAGTAATAGGCCGTACCATAGAGCCTAGGTGTGTCATGGGCTACACCATCTAAGTGTGGGCAGGTGCACTCTAGGATGTTTGCACAGCCCCAAAATCACCTAACAACACATTTTTCAGAATGTATCCCCCATTGCTAAGTGGCACATGACTGTATATACACAGCCTTTCTTTTGGTTCTGTGTCTTCTGAGAATTCTAATACACTCAGGGAGATCTCTCTAGAAAAGGGTCGGGGTAATAGTAACAATGGTGCTGAGATTCAAGAAATATTTGAAATTAACAAGTATAGGAAGCTTGGAAGGAAGAGAGTCCCCAGCAGCGGCAATGGCCTAGGCAAAGGCTTCAAGAGTGGAGGGAGGCTGGTGGAGTGAGGGACTGACAGATCAGCGTGGTCTGAGTGAGGAGTAGAAGGGGACACTGGCATGAGATTGGCTGGAGATTCTGCAGGCATCAGGCCACTCCAGGCCGAGGTAGGCTGATCATATGGTTTATCATCTTCCCGGGACATGTCTGAGGGAAGAAGGTGCTATTGAAAACCAGAATAACACTTTGAAACCAGAACTATTCTGCACAAATTGAGGCCCTCCCTTTCAGGCCATTAGGAGTTTGTAATTTATTCTACAATCAATAAGGGATTCACTGAAGTATTCTAAGAAGAAATGTCACATGATCCTATTTGCATTTTAAACTCACCGTGACTGCCATGTGGGGAGTGGATTGAAGAAGGCAAGAAAAGATAAGGGCAGACCAGTGGGGACTAAATCTATTTAAGACTGCAACAGTGAAAGCCTGCCTGAGTTTCCAGCCTGCTGCTCTGGGAATTTTAGACTCAAAATTATGCCATCAACTCTTACCTGAGTTTCTAGCCTGCTAGTCTGCCCTGTGGATTTCAGACTCGCCAGCCCCTACAGTCACATGAGCCAATTCCTTAAAGTCTCTCTCTCTCTCTAAGTTTGTGTAGGTAATATATGTAGGTATGTATTTACTATGTATGCATGTATTGTGGAGGAGGGAAAATGGTTCCCTCTACCTTTCTAGGTTCCTTGGCTGAGCTACAACTTAAATGGACACAAGACAGAGCAACAGGAACAAAACCATATTTATTACATATGTGAGCACAGGAGTCCCACAAATATATGACACTCCAGGAGAGGCCAGATGATTGAAGCTTATTTAATATCCTGAGCTATAGAAAGGAATAGTGGCTTTGGCTTCTGAGGGGCGGCAGAGACGAGTTTACGGAAGGGCGAGAGGAGGAAAGTATAGTGAATACAATTTGTCTTGTTATGCAGGTAAGTCTTTCGGGTAATAAAAGTTGCAATGGAGCTGCTCTTTCTGATACAGATACTAATGCATATTTTCTTTATAGATGTAAATTTATTTTATTAAAAAAACAGCTTTTCAGAGCTACTCTTGTGTCTGAAGTTTTTCAGAAAAACCAGTTCCAAATATGCGAAGCAAATATATTTTGGGGTGGCATATCTGGTCTCCTATAGTCATATTTGGGGTAGTATGTCCTGAACCCAAACATTATACACACACACCCACAACACACACACACTCACAACACACACACACCCATATATGTACATATCCATATTATATATAATATGTGTATTTTGTATATATTGCGAAAGTTATCAGCATCAAAATGGAGTCACTGATGTCAAACCCTAATAAAATGGAGAGAGAGGAAGCAATGAGGGAAGGGTCCCCTCACACAAGCCTGTGATGGGGATGATGCATGGAACTCCTCGAAACCTCAGTGTTCCAGGTAGGCC
>NW_012115722.1:3229476-3254569 GCF_000951035.1 Colobus angolensis palliatus | reverse complement strand
TGTGCCCGGCCCCATTGGTTCTTTTTTCTGGAAAACTCTGACACAGATTTTGGTATGGTGGCACACAGAAAGAATACCATGTGATGATTGCAGTTACACTTTTATTTTTTATTTTTATTTATTTATTTATTTATTATTTTTTGCTTACAAGCCAAAAAACTGCCAGAAGGTAGAAAAGGAGTCTGGGACACATCCTCCCTTAGCTCTAGTACCATCAAAGAGAAGATAGCCCTGCCTATACCTCAATCATGGACTTCTGGCCTCCAGAACTTTAGACAGCACATTTTTATTTACTAAGACACCCAGTTTGTTGCACTTTGTTAAAGCAGCTCTAAGAAACAAATATAGATTTTGGTGCATTAGTGAGCTGGCAGAGGGTTTGCAGAGGCTACAAGAAGAAGTGAGTGGATTTAAGTCAAATCTAGAGGGCCCAGGGAGGGCTTGGATATGGGAAAAAGGAGGGCGATGGGTTTTGACTTTTCCTGATCTGCTGCCTCTGAAACCCTGCCCCTTCGCCTGATCCCCATGCTAAACTGCACATGTATCTTGAGAATTCTGTCTCAAGCAGTATTCTTGATGTCATTCTCTGCTCAAAGTGCTACAGTTACTATGTGGGGCTGCATGCAGTTATTTGAGAACATAGGCTATTTGGTCCTGAGGTAGACATGACCACGGGGGACCTGGGTCTCTGTCCTAGGGTTTCCATGTGCTCGCAGTCAGGTCCCCTTGGAAGCTCTTGGAGAAAAATGGAGTAAGTCTTCTCCAGTGATTGCAATACTTCTGCTACTGAGACAGTCAGTAAATTATTTTCCACATTCACTGCTGAGAACTACAACAAAACCCACATGAACATTTTTTTGGATATAATCATATAATAGACCAGCTAACATTTGGTTAGTGGTTGCCGTAGTCAGAAGACTGTGTTTCACACTTTGCAAGAATTTAACCCTCGTGGCTAACTATATAGTGAGTCCATAAATTACTCTCGTTTTGGAAGTAAGTAAGTAGAGATTCCATGAGTCCTGTTGAGGTGATCAGGTTCACTATGCTGAGACATGGCGGATCGAGGGCTGGTACCCAGGTCTGAGGCAGAGCAAGAACTCTTAATCATCTTTCTGTCCTCTGTCTTTATCCCACTGTCTTTTCTACACACACACACACACGTGCACACACACACTCACACACATGCATGAACAGTCACAGATAAACCCAAGGGAAGTGGTTCTGCCATTGTGGTTTCCAGCATTCTGAATGCCTCTTCTTAGACTAAGCTGACTTGAGAATAGTTTTATTATCTTAATGTTCTGCTATTCAGTGCAGAAGATGCTGTTAAAGACAGAACTTATTCTTTTCCCATCTGCCACCCCTAGGTTTGAACCACAGCATGCTTTTTGTGGGTCCCTTCTCCTCTGGGAAATCACCTCGTTGGGCTTCCTGGGTTGGATTTTTCACCTCTCATTCTCCACCACTGAGAGCTGACTTTTTTCCCACTGGATTAGGGCTTCACCATACTCTTAAGCATTTTCATCAGGTTTGTCGGTAGTCCCGATCACCACCACGCTGGGATACAGATGACAAGAGTTTAATTTTTTGATAATTATATACCCATCCCCATACTCTTTTTGCAACTCTGGCTCAAAGTGGGCAACTGTCTAAGGTAGATCAACTAGTTGTTTTGCTATGCCCCTGTCTTCCTTGCTCTCACCTTCTGTGGTTTGTTTGAGAGTCAATGTCCCCAGCCCTAAGAAAGACTTGCAAGGGACATAATCAATCTGAGTGGGGGTTTCCCAACGCTGGCACTAATTTGGCCTAGGTAATTCTTTATTGCAGGGGACTACCTTATGCATTGTAAGATGTTTGGAAGCATCCCTGGCTTCTACCCACTCTACATGCATAGCATCAGCCTAAGTATGGAAAATCAAAAATGTCTCTGGGAGGCAAGCTCACCCCTAGCTGAGAAGCACTGATTTAAGCTGGTACAACCTCATTCTGTTTTCCTTTTGCTCTTAGAGTTGGTCATGAAAGCTTTAATACAATATTTTACCCAATGCAAAAAAAAAGGAGAACTTCTCAACACATAGCTCCTTTTTCCTGCCTTGGATGTAAACAGGAGATGCTTAGAACTGTGACAAAATATAATAATCAACTATATTTTTACTTCCAAGCTTAGGGAAGCAGTGAAAACACACAGGAGGAAGATCAGGTAGAACCTGGACCATTGATGACATCATAGAACCACTATATCAAACCTGGAACCAGCAACCTCGCCTACTGTAGATCTTGCTATATAAGAAAATTTAGTGGTGCAAATAATCAAAATAATTTTATGAAAGGAGAACAAACTTGGGAGACTCACATTACCCAATTTTAAGACTTTTCATAAAACTATAGTAACCAAGAGAGAAAGGATTATTCAATAGATTATTGATACAGAATAGAAAGTCTGGAAATAGATCCACACAAATAGACTTGACTGATTTTTGACAAAAAGGCAAAGGCAATTCAATAAAGAAAGAATGTTTTTCTTCAACAAATGGGCCTGGAACAATTGAATATTCAAATATGAAATAATATTAGTTATAATAATGACAATAATAATCAACATTGACCTATACCTCATGACGTATACAAAAATTAACTCAAAATTGATCATCATATACCTAAATGTAAAACATAAAACTATACAACTGCTAGAAGACAATATATGAGAAAAGTTGGGTAATCCTGGCTTATGCAAAAAGTATTGAGATATGACATCGAATGCATGAGACATAAGAGAAAAAACCCAACATCCTTCAACTAGAAAATGATTAGAAAATCCATTCAGTAGAATACTACTCAGCAATGAAAAGGAACTTTACTAACATAATGTAAATACATCTTAAATGCATTTTGCTAAGAGAAAGAAGCTAGATCACCCCAAGGGCTACTTATCGTATGATTCAATTTAATGACATTCTGGAAAAAGCAAAACTATGGAAGCTGGAAAGAGATGAGTGATAGCCAGGGGTGGTGGGATGAGGAGACGGGTTTGAAAACATAGGCAACAGCACGAGGGTGATTGAAATGATCTCCCTCATTTCATAAATGAGGGTGATGAATGCACAATTCTATGCATTTGTCAACACTCATAGAACTGTAACTACAAAAAAATGAATCTTACTTTATATAAATTTTTGAAAAAGTCAACCAGGATGGAGAAGAACCCAAGATGAATTTCAGCCTGTGACAATGAATCAAACTGTTACAAATGAATAATAACCACATTAAAGGCAGTGGAGATGAAGGAACTGATCTAAGTCACTTTGGAATACAGTGTTCTCACTGGATACTATCAGGCTAAAGGCAACAGGAACCACACACATTGTACTCAGTTGGCAAATGTGTTTTTCACAGGGGAAGGGTTAGTAATTCCGAAACTATATGCAGAGTAGCACTGGACAAACAGTAAATATATTGTAGATAATGAGAAACAGGTTTCCCATGGTCGGAGGAAGAAATTATAATACAAATGAGGAAGTGAAGAAAGCTAGACTAAACCCTGTGGTGGAGATTTAGAGTCAGAGCTGTTAGTATAAACTCATGATTTTAAATATATATGTGTGTATATTTATGTATATATATGCAGATAGTTCAATAACAAAGTAAACATAAATATGTGTGTACACATGGGCTAGTGTTTATATATAGGTTTACATTTCCTAACTCTATCTCCTTAGAAGGCATAAAAATGGTAATGTCCCAGTATCAAGCAGCACTCCTAGCACTTAAATATCATTCTCCAAAAAAATAAACTAAAAGGTTCTTTGGAAAAGTGATTGATTCCTGGGCTAGGGCAAAAAAAATCAAGATGAGCCTGGGGCATATTGTGGTGCTATAAAGCAATGAGTTAGACAGGAAGACTAAGTTCTAGTGATCTATTACACAGCATGGTGATCCATAGTTATTAATACTATATTGTATATTTCAAAATTGCTAGGAGAGTAGATTTAAATGTTCTCATCACCACAAAAGACAAGCTGGTGGATATGTCAATTAGCTTGATTTAGTCATTCCATAATGTATACTTATATCAAAATGTCACATTGTACCCCATCAATATATATAATTATTATTTTTCAGTTAAATTTTTTGCAAAAGGAAGTACTTTGAAAGAAAAAAAAGTAATGTGCATGTTAAAAGGGCAGAGGAGACCAGGCATGGTAACTCATGCTTGTAATCCCAGTACTTTGAGAGGCCTAGGCAGGAGGATGCCTTGAGCCCAGGAGTTTGAGACCAGCTTGGGTAACATAGTAAGATCACTAACTGTAAAAAATATTTTTTAAAAAATTAGCCAGGTGTAATGGTATGCACCTGTGGTCTCAGCTACTCAGGAGGCTGAGGTGGGAGGATTGCTTGAGCCTGGGAGGTTGAGGCTGCAGTGAGCTGTGATTGATTGTGCCACTGCATTCTAGCCTGGGTGACAGAGTGAGATCCTGCCTCAAAACAAGAACAAAAAAAGCAGGAGGGCACAGGAGCCAACCTGAAAAAGTTCCCAATGATCTACATGATTGGGGAAAATTTCAGCAACAAAATAAATAATGATATGATCGCTATAACCTAAAGAATAAATATCTTTGTGTCTCTACTGATAAGCAAATAGTCAAATAAATAAAAAGATAGAGCAGAAAAGACACCTTTTCCTTACAGAAAAATTCCAATTAATAGACAGACAGAAGCAAGAAAAAGAAAATCACCATAGGAATACCTCAGTGATAATTACTGCAAGTAAGATCCGCTGATGGATGTTAAAATTAGTGAGCAAAAGTTTAATGAGAAGTGGGATATTTCTCATTAAATATCTCTCCCCACATAGATGTATTAATTGCAAAGAGAAAACAGCAATTTTACAGTGGAGCAAGCTGGCAGTCACTACCTAATCCAAGTGATCCAGGTTAACATCAGGGGTGATGAGACATCATCACATGCCTGCAGGTATACAGCACTTTGCCTTGATGACATTCTTCCCATAAAGGATAACCCTAGTCTAGTCATGGAAGAAGACTATATAGTCTCAAATTAGGGACCATTATACAAAGCAATTGGCCAGTACTCTTCAAAAGTTTTCAGGTCATAAAAAACAAGGAAATACTAAGTTGCCATAACAGATTGGAAAAGAAAATGAGGAAAATGAAGTGCAATGTAGGATCTTGAACTGAATCCTGGAACAGAAAATGACATGAGAGGAAAATCTGGAAAAAAACTCCAAATGAACCCTGTAGATTAGTTAATAGTATTGTACTTATGTCAATTTCTCATATTTGACAAATGGACCTTGGTTATGTAAGATGTTAATGTTACAAGATGCCAGATAAATGGTATATGGGATTCTCCGTACAATGCTAGCAGTGCTCTGTTAGCTTAAATCATTTCAAAATAAAAAGTTTTGTTTTCAATTTATTTTTAAAAATTATTTACTTATTTGTTTTAGACACAAGGTCTTGCTCTGTTACCCAGGTTGAAGTGCACTGACTTAATCATGTCACTTCAGCCTTGAACTCCCGGATTCAAGCAATCCTCTCACCTCAGCCTTCTTAGTAGCTAGGACTAGAGGCACATGCCACCATGCCTGGCTACTTAAATTTTTTCTTTTCTTTTCTTTTTTGTTTGCTTGTTTGTTTGTTCGTAGAGACGAGGTCTTGCTATGTCGCCCAAGCTTGTCTCAAACTCCTGGCCTTAAGTGATTCTCCCATCTCGACCTCCCAAAGTACAGGGATTACAAGTGGGAGCCACTGCCCCTAGCCAAAAGTTTTGCTTTCTTAAGCTACTACTAGTCAATGCTTGTTGCTAGCAAAAGCATCCTGAAGTAATACAAAGGTCTATTTTGGAATCTGGTTGTGGTGACAAATATAACCTGACTGCACTGTTGTAAATTAGGGGTACAACTAGGAAAACAGAATTTTGGGGGATTCCTATAGGGACAGTCAACAAAAACTTCCTAAAGTGGGGATATAAACATTTTATTCAGTGGTAGAGAGTGAATTAGGTCTTCTTCATAATTTTCCCCATCTCTAAGTTTATATGAGTCATTTGTTGTATTTGCAAGTGTTTTGCAGCCAACACTTGCCACAATTTTTTTTTTTTTTAAATGGATCGGAATCTATTGTAGGAGGGGGAATGGTAAGCAGTGGAATGTAAAACGCAAACCAATCTATAGTTTCCAAAGGGCCTAGGGAGGCTGCCAAAATTAAAGTTGGCAGCAAACAGTTTACTAAATCTCTAAAGAAGAAAAAAAAAAAAGGTTATATTACAAGTCCCATAAATATTCCAAGAGTGGTAGGTAAAGTGTGTTTAATACTGATGAACAAAGTTTTAGCATGTATTGGAAAAACAGTTTCTAATATAAAATTACCGACAACTGGAAGTTATCTGCAAAATTTTATACCTAAGTACTTGCAGATGTAATTTATTTTTCTGACAGCACCGCCTGTGTAATGAAAGTTGCTTTTAATAAAACATGAATGCAGTTAGGTTTTGCCAATTAGGTTCAGAGGAGTTGTAATCAGTCTGATTCAAGTTGATATGTAGCTCCTTAAATTCAGCACTGACCCATAGAATGGCTTCAGTATTTCTAAAGTGTTTGTGAAAGATGAACTCCCAAAGCTCCGACTGCCCAGGCAGAAGGGAGGTGATCCTGGCCAACTCAGGACAGACGCCCCTCAAATGGACTACAGTGGCGGTGGCTATAGAAAGTCATGTGTTTTGGGTTGGGTGTTAACACAAGATTACAACTGACATGAAAATAAGCCCATTCTCCATTTCATTTTATTCATGGAAACATGAGCAAACATCTGTTGCATGCAAACATCTAATAACCATAGATCAATTATTATTTCTACAGTATCAGCCAGAAGGCAAACCCTGGTTCCTACTATGTTAGCACACTTCTTGATACTGGGTGAGATTTCAGGATCTATAAAGACAAGTCCTGTCACCTTGAGCACCTTAATAACCTGTCATCAGAAGAAAAAACACAACAAAATGAAGTTTTGGGATCTAGAATGAGGTCATCAGTATTTTGAACTTTTCATCTGGGTCCCTGAAGTCTATATTCAACAAATATTTGTTGTTTAAATATTTGCAAAACACAGCGGGCAAAAGATTTGAAACATTAGTTGGACTCAGCCAGAGTCCTGTTTCTGATAGTTGCTACGTTTTCACATTTAAAAACAGTAATAATAATTCTTGCCCTGCCTAACTTATTGGAATGTTGGAATGACACAGTATAATGATTTTAAGGGAAAGTGCTTTGAAACTTTAAATGCACTATGCAAATGTAAGTTACTGGTAAGTACCAGGAATAACATAGAGGGCTCCTGTCAGTTGGAAATCTTACAGGTTGGTTGAGAAGGATGCTTTTTGCCTCTTGGGTTTCAAGTTCCCTACTAGGTCACAGATTAAAGCATTTCGCAGGCATGATCTCATACCAGTCCTGCAAGGATGAAGACATTGATGGCTGGAATAGTGCAGACACTCAGGTGAATGGTTGAGATAGACTCTGATACCGCATCTATTTTGCTACAAAGCTCGTCTGTTTCATCTGACGACCTCATTTGCTCCCTCATGAAGCCAGTTAGCAACGGAAGAACCTAGAAATGTTCTGCATAAATGATGCAGACATAAATGCTTTGGAGATATCAAGGCATTGCCTCCCCAGAGCTGCGGTCCAGGGCACACTTTGTCAGCTCTTCCTTCTCCATTCCAGCCTGCACAGAGTCGGCAAGAAAAGTTAGTACTTTCTTGGTATCTGCAGCTGGTACTCCCCAGACAGGAACTGAAACACGCCTAACGGTGATTCATTCATTCTCAACTGAGTTTCTTCTTTCCTGTACCCTAGGGCACTTCCAGGTTCTAGACCTGAAAGGGAAGTTTATGTGTAAAAGAGACACACAGAGGCAGCTTTCCAGCTATTTTCATCTCAACTGGCTTGCCAAAGCCCCATTTCAAACCTCTCTCATCCTCCGAAGTCACTGGAATATCAAGCACAGTAAAGGCGTGTTTCATTCCTTAATAGTAACTCCGACTTTTGGTTCAGCATTTGGATAATGTCCCTTACTATCTGCCCCTTAAGCAGATAATAGGGACAAAAGATGGAGATGGGCTGGTTCCCTGCAAAACCAGAAATTATAGTAGTAAATACATTTTATTGTCTTTTAGCCTGTTTGGCTGAAGCATCTTGAACCCTCCTAGAGTTGGCATGAAGCATTTTTTCCAACTTGAAAAGCATTTTTTGTTAAAATTATTTTTATAGCTTTGAAATTTTGCTTCTTGTTCAGTGGCTTTTGAGGGACAAGTATGAATAGCAGGAGACAATGGATTACAGAAATACTTAAATTGGCATGAACAGAAGCTGAGCTAGAACTAGGATGAGGCGAGTTGGAAAATTACGATATTTTGTGTATTGGGTTTCTTTGCATTAATTTTAATTAAAAAATTATTGCATTAAAGTATTATTGATCTTGATTACTAGATATATTGGTACCTCTGTAAAATTTGCACCTTGGGCAAGTATCTTACTGGCCTCAACCTAGTTCCGTCCCTACATAAGACACGTTTATTATGCTACCCATGGACCTGTGGACGTCAGAAGACATTTTGTGGCTCCCTTGAGTCAACTCAAATGGGGCTCTGTTGGAGCAGGATACTACCTCCCTCTTCTCCAAAAAACAACCCATGCTCTGCTTTGGTAACAGAAAATTATTCTGCCTGTCTGCTCTGGGATATAGAAGAAGAAAGTATGCAATCTAGGCTCTGTGCATGAGCTTATTCAGGTCGACACTGCTCAGACTCTAGCATGGATATCAGTCACCAGGGACCTTGTTAAAAATGTAGGTTCTGATTAAGCAAGTCTAGGATGAGGCTTCAGATTCTGCATTTCTAGCAAGTTTCCAGGTAATGCTGATGCTGCTGGTCCCTAGATTATATGGTCCCTGGTAAGCCAGCGACTATAGCAGTAAATACATTTTATTGTCATTTAGCTTGTTTGCCTGAAGCATTTTTAATCCCTCCTGGAGTTGGAATGAAACATTTTTTCTTACTTGAAAAGCATTTTCTACTGAATTTATTTTTATAGACCCTTTGAATAGCAAGGGTCTACATACTGGTGGTTCATGGGCTGTGTCCACAAACATGGTTTGTTTGGACCAGATTTGTTTTTTTTATTAGCCAGATAGTCACCTCTTCTTTAAAAAACCCCTGGAATATCTAGTGGCCTTGGACCAGCCTTTCTGCCTAGTAGTGAAAGACTAGAGAACGGTAGGAACTTTTTTTTTTAGACAGGGCGTAGGTCCTTTATTTTCCTGTAATCTTCACCACACAAATGCACAATATGAACTTACTTAAACTTTTCCACTTTATATGTTATTGGTCTGGACTGCATAGGCCTTTGAATTTTGCAACTTCAATGTACTATTTAGTTTATCAAAAACATTGACTGATATTCACTCAAATCAGACACAAGCATGTTGTTATTTGTTGACTCTTATTCTCAAGCAATTGGTCTAAATATTTTTGTGGCATTATTACCAACTTACAGCATATCCAAAGGTGATGTTTAAAATCAGCCTCATGAACAAGGGGAAATAGCAATAAAATTAACTCTCTAAAAGGCTTAGACCTTACTCACTCTTGGATTTTGAAACCATTGGAAATTTTTATATGTGATTAAGTTGAGGACTAAAGAATTAACGGAAGCACCATCTACTAATTTGTGTTTAAATTTGGCCAAGGTGTATTGTAGCATTTGGAGCAAAAAGCATGGAACTATTACTTTAATTTGGAATCTAAATATTAAAATGGTACTCAAGCTAGTATAATTTGAATGATGATTACCAACTAAGTGACTTTTTAGGACACAGACATTTTAACTACCCTAGTTTTTGTTAATCACTGGCCGTGCCCAGTTGCTCCTCAAGTCCTGCCAGTTCTGTTCCCTAAACAGGTCCCCATCTATTCCCTCATCTTCCTTCTCCAGCCACTACCCTGACATCCTCTCATCCTCTCTCACGTGGATCATTGCAAGGATCTCATAAATGTCTTCCTGACTTCCAGTATTCCAGTATTATCCCTCTGCAAGTGGTCTTCCACCTTCCTGTGGAAGTAAAAAGCAAAAATTTACCAAGTTGCCCTCTCCCTAGACCTCCTCAGTGACTGTTCATCACCGACAGGACCAAAATTTAAAATTCCTTCCTGCCATGGAAGGCAGCACCAGCTCCCATCTGTCCACCTCCCACACTGCACAAACCCCCTGCCCCATGACGCATCCATGCTAAAGACCCTAGAGCTCTACGAATTTTCTGCCATGTATTAAACGCCTTTGCTTTGTACTTACTGGTCCCCAGGCACATTGGTTACCCCTTCAAGGTGTTCCCCATAGCACATATTATATATAGTGGAGTTCCACATTATATGGGCCTTAAGCTCTAATATCAAAAAGCATAGGGCAAAAATGAGGTACAGTTAAAACTGTCTTGAGAAATTCTTTCTATCACCCATACCACAGAGTATATATGGTTTGGGAGATAAGCAAAGCCAATAGTTCTCCATGTGGAGCAAGGAGCTTTTAAAAAAGTTAATTACTGATTGACATAGCTGAACTTTAAGAACTAGAGCGAGGAATTGAATTTGTGTTGGCCCTCAGTTTCCCTAGCTATGAAATAAGCAAGTTCAACTAAGTAATCATTAATAATTTCATTGAGCTTTACTATTTTAGACTAAGAATCAAATACAAGTGTAAGGCAGAAAAGATATGTAGGTGCCATATTTGGGGTGCTAGGTACTTGGGAAGACCTGCAACAATATTTAAGTGCAGCAGGATGGACACATTGTTGTGCATTAGAACTCAAGGCACTTGGGAATTCCAGGCAGATCAACTTGGATGGTCCATTCCCCAAAGAGAAGCAATTAAGGCGATGGGTCCAAGCTACTCTTCTCGGATGCGTGCCAGAGAAGGACATGGGTGGGAATATAGGCTTTTGGAATGTGCTGACACCCAAAAGGTATAGGAGGGCAGCAAGATGGCAAAAGGCTCTGTGGTGCAATATGGCACCCCTCCACACTTCTTCAAGGCTTCATGGAAATTACTGACCGAGGCTGTCAGGTGATTGGAGTTTTTGAGGAACATACCACAAAGGGTGCAGTGTGGCATAAATCTAAACCAAGAAGGCAATTGAAGAAATAATTCAAGAACAATCTTTTAAAACAATGATGCCAGGAAATTTGCAAGGAATTGAAGAAGGACTGGAAGCTTATCCAACTCTGGGTGATTCATATCAGTCTTAGACATCCTCCAACCCTTTCTGGAAAAAGTTTCCGAAACAGAGTAGGGAGTAGAAGGTGGGAGGGATATCTCAAGTCGAAAGCTGTGACTTTCTCTCCTGATGAATCGGTTTTCCAGAGTAGTGAGTTTCAATTCCCTCCAGACGATGTCCAAGGGGCTCTTCTGTTCATGAGAAACTAGAGCTTGAGGAAACTCATTTTGACTGTTTTCCCCCAGAATTGTTACGACAGTTTCCATTTGTGACCTGTGGTTACTTTTTTTTCAGGCTGTATGCAGCTCCCACTATTTCTAGCATAGCTCTGTTTTTTTTTTTTTTTTTTCTCCTTGTTATATAGACATCTGTGGTGTGCATTAGTTTTCCTTTTTGTGAACAACATTCTAACTTTGAACTCTGGAAAACAATCATTTAATCAATAAATCTGATATCAACTATGCCCACATATGTTTATGACTCTGATAAACTTAATCATATGAAGCAACCAGCAAACAAATATTAGGTCATAGCATTTTACACCTGGACTGAACCTTTGAGATTATCCAATGTAGCACTCGTTTAACAGAAGCACAAGAACTTTAGCAGGTTTCAAGGTTTGTCCTTAGGATCATTTCATGGCAGAAATGGACAAAACCCCTCTCTCCCTCCCTTGTGTTCTTTGCCCTTCATTCTGGGAATCTGGGGTTGTTTCTGCTAGACTGCAAGCAACATCTGATGAGGAATATCATTCCTTGATTTTGCCCATAGATCAAGAATCCAAAACTTTAATTTCCATGGGTGCCAAGAAGACAGCATAAAATAGGGAAGTGGCTGATGTATGATGTATTTTTGTAATTCATCCACTCTGTTATACATTAATAGGTAAAATCAAGCTTCATTCTCCCCCATCCCCAAGAACTTTTCCCCATTTATTCTTGAAATATTTGTTCTTTTAGGTCTCTTTAATTTTTCCATTTTTTGGTAGATACATGAATATAGAGAACTGTTCATTAAAAAAAAAGAAAAACAGACCAGCAACATGATCAATGGCAATTGTCCCTAGGCTCCGTGGCAGGGATTGCCCAGGGATGGCGCATGCAGCAGCAAATGCCAAGTGTCTAAAGTGCCCACCGCTCTCCCACTGCAGCCACTGTGCTCATGCGACAGAGGACAACCAGTGAGACTGGCTATTCTGATTTTCAAAATGAAGTAGGAAGTCTGTATTTTTTTGTGAAATCTGCACGTTTTTATTTCTTTTTTAAAAGTTTTAGTGTTTATTTTCTTTTGAGACAAGGTCTCACTCTGTTGCCTAGGTTGCTGGAGTGTAGTGGCTTCATCACAGCTCCCTGCAGCCTTTGACCTCCTGGGCTCAAACGATCCTTCCACCTCAGCCTCCCGAGTAGCTGGGACTACAGGTGCACACCACCATGCCCAGCTAATTTTTGTATTTTTTATAGAGACAGGTTCTTGCAATGTTGCCCAGGCTGGTCTCAAACTCCTGGCCTCAAGCAATCCACCCACCTCAGCCTCCCAAAGTCTTAGGATTATGAGCATGAGCCACCATGCCCAGCTGAAATCTGCTGATTTCTAAAATGCTGACCATCTGTTTTTCGAGTGACATGAAACAAACAAAACACACCTGTCTGAGATGGAAAAGATGGGTAAGCTTTGAATGGAAGAAGAGCAGTAAAGAGAAAATACCACAGTCTTTGAACCGGCTACAGATAGATGTGCTCAAGCCCCAGCTCCACTACAGACTTGTTCTTTATTTTGGGCAAAATACAGCCATCTTCCTTCTCAAGTTGATTTCTCCAGGAAATAGACTCTGAGGTTTTGAAATCTGTGTGTGGGAGCTGTATCGGGGGAACTTACTAGAAGTGCTCTCAGGAGCAATGTCTATGAGGGGAGAGTGAAGCATCACTGGGCAGAAAGAGAAGCTGAACCTCAATGAGGTGACGCTTGAGTCCTTAGTTGATCCACGGGGAGCTCTGGAGCTGTCATGGTTTTTCACCAATGTCCTGAACTAGGCAAGAGGGCTGAACCTTCATAGCCCTGCACCAGTGAGTCATAAGATTTGGGCTATCACTGAGGAGGAAAAGTCCTTCCCTTCTAATTCCTGGGGAGGGTTGAACGTGTGAGCTGTTTGCAGCCAACACCCACAGCAGCAAGGAATATGAGAAAATGAGTGTCTTGGTCCTGAAAAGGGAGTAGTGCTTGGGGTGGCACCTCAGCATCCACAGCACTCTCTGAGCCTCAGTTTCTTGTTTGGTGTAAGAGGGACTTACCTTTCTTGGGCATTATAAGGGTAAGGCATTATACCATATGCAAAGGGACTAGAATTGTACTCGGCACATATCCAACGTGCAATAAAATGTAATTATCAGTGGATATGAGCATGAAGTCACTTGACAGCAAGGACCAGAAGCAGTGTGAGAGGAAAGTAATGGAGGTAGAAATAGTTATGACAAGTTTAGGATATTAAGAAAAGCAGAGGCCCAGCATAGTGGCTCACACCTGGAATCCCAGCACTTTGGGAAGCCAAGGCAAAAGGGTCGCTTGAGCCCAGGAGTTCAAGATGAGCCTGGGCAACATAGCGAGATTCCCATCTGTACTAAAGAAAAACATTAGCTGGTGGTGCACAATTATAGTCTCAGGTACTTGGGAGGCTGAGGCTGGAGGATTGCTTGAGCCCAGGAGTTCAAGATTGTAGTGAGCTGTGGTTACACCATTGCACCCTACTGCACTCTAGCTTGGGTGACAGAGTGAAACCTTGTCTCTCTCTAAAAAAAAGAAAAAAAGAAGAAGAAAAAGAAGAGAAGAAGAAAAAAAGAAAAGCATGGAGAGCAGCCATGGGTTTAATGTAAGTGATCACTTGCTATATAGCATAGATTAAGTATCTTGAGACCAGATGACAGAGATTCTTCAAATTTAAGCAACGGAATCAGGGCTGATGCAGTAGATGCTAAGGCTTGAAGATGGTTGCAACTTGCTGAAGGTAATCTGTGCTCTGATTCTGCATGCTTTCCTAATGTGGCAGAAGATGGTCAGTGGGCAACCAACTTCCCTGGCTCTATGCTTAATGAGACATTAACTGCAAGCAATGTAGGGTGGGCATAAAGAAAAGCTTACTTAAAATGGATAACAGAAAGATTGTCATGCTGCCTCTCAGAATGAGACATTGATTACCTTAGACTTATGGACTGAACTGAAAACTGTTCTTTTATCCAGCGAGGAGGAGAAGTAACTTGAAGCTTTGGAAATGTGCACAAGAGCCTCTTGGGATATACCTGGTTGCTTAGAGTAGATCACTACACGCCACCATGTCCCCAGAGGGATATATAAGGCTAGGGTGCAGCATTGTTGTCTTCAGCAAAATTCATGGAAGTCTGGCACAAGCAGAGACGCTCAGGGCATCCTGATCTGTGAAAAGTTCTAAGAGTATCACACATCAGAAGGTTGTCAGCCTAGTGTGACCGGGCGTCCAAAGTCAACTCAAAGCCAGCAAATAAAGGTGAACTTATCTGTTTTCACTCTGGTACAAAAATGTACCGTGTGCTGCTCAGAACCAGCAGAGCCATGGACAAGATGGGCCATATCCTGTTTAATGGTGGCTGCAGATATTTCCTGGCTGAGAGCTCAGGTCAGAGTTATATATGAGCATGTGATTATACACAGAACTCATTTATACACAAGCAGATGAGACTTTCTTCTTCTTTTTTCTCTTTTTGTGCCTCTTGTAAAATGTCACTTGTGATCTGGAATTGAAAAATTGCTGGTTTCCAAAAGTTGGCCTACTTAGTACCCAAGGGACATTTTTAAATGTTGAGGATATGCCTGTTGAAAATATTCCCTTTGCAAAACTGGAGGAGAACTTCCTGCAGGTTTCCACTGCCTTGCAGCAACCCCTTCTCCTAATGAAGAAATCACTTTTTACAGTGTTCGTTATAAAATAGGGAATGGCTTGAATTATCTCTCTCTGCAGGGACTTGCATTTATCTGGAATATTCAACCTAATTAGCTAGCCCTACTGGTCAAGACTCAAGTTGATCGCCAGGGGCAATCTTAATACATTAAAAAAAAAATGTATACAGTAGCTCTTTAAGCAGATCCATAGTGAATATTTGAATACTTAATATATTTACTTGAACAAATAAAGAAAACATTGATGACAGAGTTTCTAAACTCATCCCCTGGAGATTGCGAGGGGTGATATTTCAAATTAGTGCAGATGCATCTAGAAAGTTAGCCAAGGCATGTCAGTGTTTCCTCTTAAATGCACTATTTCATGTGTATGTGTTTTAAGTGGACACAATGATGTCTGTGCTGTCTTGTGGCCCAGCAAACACAAACCAGGGTATTATCTGGTTATCACGGGTGTAAAAATTCAAGTACGGGTCAGAGACAGCATCGGAAACAGTGAGCTGTTGCTTTGACAAGCGTTAACCAGCTTGCCAGGCAGGGACCCAGAAGCAAATGTTTCCACTCCCTTCACCGGATAGCCTGGAAAGATAACTATGCATCAGGTAGTTACTTAAGTGGAACCGCTGGTGTAGGGTTACCAGAGTCTTTTCCTTTTAGTGCCCAAGGGCAAAGAGCATTGTTAATGACGCCTACACCGGAAAGTAGGTTAAGAGGCTTGACACCGAACTGTTGGCCGTATTACAGTTTAACACTTGGCGTCCTCTGACTCAATGTGTAGATGCCAGTTCATGCTTTGTAGCTTCACAGAAAACTGAAGTTTAGACATCTGTAGGCGGAAGGAGTGGAACTGATGAATCATCTGTAGAAAAAAAAATGAAATACATCTTTGTTTCTTTGAACTCAATAATACCCGGTGCCTGAAATGTGAATGTGTTAATTACAGAGATTTCAAAGTAAAACCATAGCTTGCAAAGGGTAAGTGTGTTTTTACTCAGCATATTAACAATACCTTTAGAGTAGGTGCTATCATCTCCTGAACAAAGGAATGTTTATGGAATTGAATGACAACAATGCATGGGAAGCCAAATCATTACAGGCACAATCATAAAATGTCTTTCTATGATTACATTTAACAGATTATTCTCTTATCTGTCCCTTTATTAAGAAGATGCCATTTTCCCAGGAGAGCCGAACACTGCATCCAAAAAGATACAACAAACAACACTTTCCTGAAATGCGTGCTTAATTTTAGACAGAAATAAAGAGAACCTTGAATCTCGTTCTTTCCTATAATTAAGCTCATATGTCATTTTAAATACTGCTTGAATGCTACTAAATTCACATGGATGCAGGATGGTATGATGGTTAAGAGGCTGGGTTTAGCCATCAAAGTTTCCTCTTTTCACTCCTTTATTTGCAAAATGGGAGTAAAAATGCAGACTTTAAAGACTAAAGTATATAATACACAAAGGCTGTTTAGTGCCTAGCATATAGTGTGTGTTCAGTAAACATCGCTATCCCAAATATTATTATTTTTCAGATAGATGGGTGAAAAGCTGACCAAGTTGTAACAAAAGGAGGGCAATTTTTTTTTTTTTTTTTTTCTGTTTGCAAACATTTTTATGCAGGAGAATCTGAAAGAAGTCTTAGGGTTTTTTTTGTTTTTTTGTTTTTTTTTAATAGTAAGAAGTGGTTCTAAGATTATCTGATCTGATCCATCATTTTACACCACAAGAAACTAAGGCCCAGAGAGGGGGAAAGGCCTTGCTCGAAATCCAATTGAATTCACAGAAGAAAGAGGACTAGTCCCTAAATCCTGATATTCAGGGCAATATTCTTTCATTACATTCCTTGTCAATCTTTGAGCATGAAACTATGTTGATCTGGAAATGCATCATTACGTGTTATCAGTTAATGTGAGCATTGAGTCTAACTTATTCTAGCTGGTAACTGGGATGAGTGATAACATTGCATATTTCACTAAAATCTTTAGATGGTTATTATTTTAAAAGTTCATTTGTACATGTACTTGAGTTCACATTATGTATGAGTTTTGGAATATGTAGTGTCTGTCTGTAACTCTATAGGTGTAATTCAAATGGAACTTACACATTGAGAGTAGGGGCAGTTTTTTACATGAATGTTACAGACTTTTTAAATTTCAAGGCATTTGTCCTAAAACTTTTCTATTAGATTGACTCTTAGGGGTTAAGGTAGACTCTCACTAAGAAGTTCATGATAAGATACTGCTAGGATATATTTTAGGTAAGAATAAATTTTCCATGGATTTGTTTGTCAACTTCCGTTAGCTGTGAACAGTACAAGCCAAGGGATTAAGGAAACAAAACAGGAATATTTGAAGCAACATGAGGGGATGTTTCTAAATAGGGTGCTTTTCCAGAAGAGTAGATCCAGGGAACAGAATTAGGACACTGGACATCAGAAAAGTTAACTGAAAGTGGTAAATACCAAGACAAGAGGAATAATGGAGGTCCCAAGCATCGTTGAATTTGGAAGACTTAGCTACAATAAGCCTTTTCTTACTGGTAACCATAACTAACTTTTTCATTTGCAAGAACACAGAAAACGTTGGTTTGTGTGTTACAGGTCAATTTCTGGGGTGGTTATCACCATGACTGATCACCAGTGTGTTTTACAGCAGTGGGATCTTGAAACTCAACCCACCTTCTGAAACACTACAGGCAAGGAAAAAAACAGAAAAACTGGCTGGGTTTTGTTTGTCTTACAGGAGAAAGTTTGTCATTTTGATCAGGTAGAAATTACTCCATCATCATGGGCAGTTAACTTGCAGGAATATCTTTTTCAACCTCTGTCTGTAACCACTCTGCTTTAATGACTTCCAATGCCCTTCAGGCTTCCACTGACCTGAGGCTGCAAGAGAAGACTGAGAAGGCAAATATGACACACTCTAAATATTGCTTACAAATAGCACCATCTCCACATTCTTCTTGGCAACACACTTTGATTTTATTTGAGGTCCAGCTTAAGGGAATGAAACATGATTGTTCCAAGTCCTGTGGCCATGTGATTTTTTCTTGGCAAAAGTTCTTTTTTCACTGGAAATAAACCGATAGAAGGAGAAATCCAACTTTTCAGGGAAAGTTTTCCTTCCAAAACGAAAAGACAGAAACTTATGTGGACAGTGCCTTGTACCTACCCTCCACTCCCCTACTTGAAGGAACCATGACGTCTGGAGCCATTGTAACCATCTTGGGAGCATAAGAGAAAGTTTAAGAGATTTCCAGAGAATTCTACCCGTGCTCTGACGTTGCTCAGCTGCTGAATTAGCTCTGGAGGGGCTGTCTGTAAATTCTTGAGATATTAAGGTGGATAACCTAGATGTCTAGGTTTTTTGTTACTTGCAGCTAAATGTCTTTAATTGGATATAATGAGACTTTAGAGATGGCCTTAATTTTCTCGTGGTCTTGTTCCTAACTTCCCAAATATTGGATGTGTGGTTATTGGAGTTTGGGAGATAAAACCCGGTCTCCTAATGATTTTGTGAGTTTGGCCAAAGTTGAAATTCTTCCAAAGGTCTGAGGACTGTGGTTTCAGAGTAGGAGCTCTTCCTGTGACTACATTTAAAATACAAACTTAATTATTTTTCTATTCATATTAGTATTTTTTTTTTTTTTTTGAGACAGAGTTTCGCTCTTCTTGCCCAGGTTCGAGTGCAATGGCATAATCTCAGGTTACTGCAGCCTCTGCCTCTAGGATTCAAGTGATTCTCCTGGTTCAGTCTCCCAAGTAGCTGGGATTACAGGTGCACACCACCACACTGGCTGATTTTTGTATTTTTAGTAGAGATAGGGTTTCCCTATGTTGGCCAGGCTGGTCTTGAACTCCTGACGTCAGGTGATCTGTTTGCCTTGGCCTCTCAAAGTGCTGGGATTACAGCTGTGAGCCACCACGCCCGGCCTTGTATTAGTAACATTCTGCTTATTAAAAATTGGACAAGGCTGAGAAAGAAGGCAGATAAAAATTGCTCAGAAAGCTATTAACATTTTAACATGTTTATCAATTTTTTCCCTGGACATACGTGTTACTATAAGGATATATCTAAAATGGGGCGAGACTAAATCCTCTGAAGTTTTTCTATTCTAGATTATGAAATATATTATAATTATTTTATTTTAGATTACTAAAATATTCTTTGAAAACTTGATATTTAATGAATGCTTATATTACCTTTTAAATAATTACCATATTTCAAAATTCACTTTTCCATTTTATAGTATATTGGTGCTGTTTCTGAGTTTCACTCTTGTAAGTTACACTGTAGTGAACGTCTTTATGCACCAATTTCATCTATGTATTTTATTATTTCTTTAGAATAAGTCATCGGAGTGGAGGCATTAGGTTAAAAGGGATGAAGTTTTTAATGATTTTAGTTGGAATGTAAATGTTACAAACTTTTTTCCCTCCTTTAAATTGAGGCATAGATTACATACAGCAAAACTTACAGCACTTGGATCTTCCAGTTACAGAACATTGGTGTGGACATTTTAAAGTCTCAGTATTGATTACGTATTACAAATTGCTTTCCAGGGAGGTTGTACCAATTCACACTTCTTCCAGCAGGCTATATTATTATTGCTGTCATTAAAAACTTGACGATATTGACCCCTAACACCTTAACATAGCTGATAATTTGGTGGACAAAAGTATCATTTTAATTGCATGCCATCTTCTTTCTTAGTTATTTGTATTTTTAGTGTGAATTATCTTTTGCCTTTGAAAATTGGCATGTGAGTGGCACCACAAGTTTGAAAGAGTTATTTAAATTAAGGTTATTAATTACTTGGCAGTTATTTAATCATCCTTTTGAGTTTATTGTTTGCCTTTAAAGTCTCAGATGTTTTACTTCTCAGATATATTATTCATCTTTTAGTTTATTTCTTCCATTGCTTTTATGCTAAGGAATTCCTTGCCCAGTTTAAAATAATCACCTACATTTTCTTTGAAGAAAAGAAAGACTTACAGGTGATTATTTAAATCAGGATCATTTTTCTTTTTTTTTTTTTTTTTGAGACAGAGTCTTGCTCTGTCCCCCAGGCTGGAGTGCAGTGGCCGGATCTCAGCTCACTGCAAGCTCCGTCTCCCGGGTTCACGCCATTCTCCTGCCTCAGCCTCCTGGAGTAGCTGGGACTACAGGCGCCCGCTACCTCGCCCGGCTAGTTTTTGTATTTTTTTTTTAGTAGAGACGGGGTTTCACCGTGTTAGCCAGGATGGTCTCGATCTCCTGACCTCGTGATCCGCCCATCTCGGCCTCCCAAAGTGCTGGGATTACAGGCTTGAGCCACCGCGCCCGGCCAATCAGGATCATTTTTCAACCAATAATTTTGTTTTCCATTTAATCCACCTGTAATTTATTTTAGTAATGGTATAAACAGAGGCACAGGTGCCCTGTGAGGCTGCTTCTCACCATACACTAAGAATTCATCCATACAAAAGGTCGATTTAAGGGTTTTCTCATTTGTTTATTTGAACTTGCCCATTTAAACTATTTTAGATTTTTAATACATTTTGATATTTGGTAGGGAAAGTCTTTTCCCACTGGCCTTATTTTTTGTATTTTTCTCCACTGGTCTGGACCATTTTTTCCCTAGATGAAAATCATCATGTTTTCAAAACTCTGATTTGAATAAACCTATACAACACTGTCTTCCCAACCAAAAACATGATTCATCTGGTTTTATTTTATTTATTTTTTTATTTTGAGATGGAGTTTCGCTCTTTTTGCCCAGGCTGGAGTGTAATGGTGTGATCTCGGCTCACTGCAATCTCTGCCTCACGGTTTCAAGTGATTCTCCTGCCTCAGCCTCCCAAGTAGCTGGTATTACAGGGGTGTGCCACCACACCTGGCTAATTTTGTATTTTTAGTGGAGAAAGGGTTTCACCATGTTGGCCAGGGTGATCTCGAACCCCTGACCTCAGGTGATCTGTCCACTTTAGCCTCCCAAAGTGTTGGGATTACAGGTGTGAGCCACTGTGCCCGGTCTCATCTGGTTTTATATACCAAAACCTAGTGTGGCTGACACGTAGAGTTCACAGATGCTCACGTGGTCCCCCACATCCCAGACCCTTATGTAGCTGGCTTCGGATGAGATGACTAGCTCTGACCAATACCCTGTAAGCAAAAGTGACCTGGGTCACCACTGGACAAGGAAGTCTCAGCTGGAAGCACCTCTCTTTTCCCCTTTTGCAGTGACCTCCCAGAGTCAGCCCAAGCTCAGAGGAGGCTTTGCCTAAATAAGCAATAAGCATTTATTTCATAAGTCACTGAGATTATTATTTTATTTTATTTTGTATTTTTTGAGATGGATTCTCATTCTCTCACTCAAGCTGGAGTGCAATGGCACAATCTTATCTCACTGCAACCTCTGGCTCCTGGGTTCCAGCAATTCACCTGCTCAGCCTCCTGAGTAGCTGGGATTACAGGCACCTGCCACCACGCCTGGCTAATTATTATTATTATTTTTTGCATTTTTAGTAGAGATGGAGTTTCATCACGTTGGACAAGCTGGTCTCGAACTTCTGACCTCTGGTGATCCACCCGCCTTGGCTTCCCAAATTGCTGGGATTACAGCATGAGCCACCATGCCCAGCATGAGATTAAAATTTTATTTGTTATTGCATCATCAGTTCCCTTATACAGATCTCTTATTGTACTACACTTAGGTAACATCTGGGAATCCTTTTATCTCATTTATACCCCATATCCACTCCACCCTCAAGTCCTGTGCTCCAAGTCCTCTCACCACTCTCATTGATAAAACCTACATCAGTGGACTTGAAACTAGAATTTTTGCATCTGTTTGGTTACCTAAATGTTTTCCCAGGGGTATGAGGAACAATTAATTTTTTTTTTTTTTTTTAAGACGGGTCTCACTCTGTCACCCAGGCTGGAGTGCAGTGGCGGGATCTCAACTCACTGCAAGCTCTGCCTCCTGGGTTCACGCCATTCTTCTGCCTCAGCCTCCTGAGTACCTGGGACTACAGGCACCCACCACCATGCCCGGCTAATTTTTTGTGTTTTTAGTAGAGACGGGGTTTCACCATGTTAGCCAGTATGGTCTCGATCTCCTGACCTCGTGATCCGCCCGCCTCAGCCTCCCAAAGTGCTGGGATTACAGGCATGAGCCACTGTGCCCGGCCTGGAACAATTAATTTAAGGCAATCCATTTCCACATCCGCAGCTCCCCTCTTCTCTTTCCCCGGACACTCTGCCCCAGAAGGCTGCTGAGCTCATGGCTAGCCTTGGTGCTTTCCCTCTCCTCTGGTCTTTTGCTTTCTGTGATCTTTCTTTTTTTTTTGACTGAGCCTCGCTCTGTCACCCAGGCTGGATCTTGGCTCACTGCAACCTCCGCCTCCCAGGTTCAAGCGATTCTCCTGCCTCAGTCTCCTGAGTAGCTGGGACTACAAGTGCCCACCACCATGCTCAGCTAATTTTTGTATTTTTAGTAGAGACAGGGTTTCACCATGTTGGTCAGGCTGGTCTCGAACTCCTGACCTTGAGATCTGCCCACCTTGGCCTCCCAAAGTGCTGGGATTATAGGAGTGAGCCATCGCACCCAGCCTCTGTGACCTTTCTTACCCATCACAACAGAAAAACTGCTGCCATCCCTTAGTGGACTAGGGCACCTTGCCCTGCAGTGGAAAACCCCTACTGTTCCTTGGTGAAGGGATGAAAAGGAAGGCATCTAAGGACATAGAGACATCCTTTATGTCGTTTCCAACTCCTTGTGCTCAACCAAACTGAAGGAAGAACTGAATGAATGGATGCATCAGTAGAGCATATTTTGAAGATAGATTCGCTTGTCACATTTTGGCATATAACGCAGGAGTTCAAATTGGCAGATTTTGCTGCAAAATACTCCTTTCATTCTATTTACATATTTTTGTAAAGAAGTTTTCTCATATTTTTGTGAATACATGTCCTCAGCAACACTTATTATCAATAAAAACAAAATAGAAGTAGAACTGGGCCAGGGCAGTGGCTCATGCTGTAACTGCAGCACTTTGGGAGGCTGAGGCATCAGGATCACTTGAGGCCAGGAGTTTGAGACCCGCCTGGGCAAAAAAGCAAGACCCTATCTGTACAAAAAATTAGCAAACTAGCCAGGTGTGGTGGCATGCACCTGTAATCCCATCTACTCAGGAGGTTGAGGCAGGAGGATCGCTTGAGCCCAGGAATGCCATGCTGCAGTGACGCTTTGATTCCACCACTGCACTCCAGCCTGAGTGACAGAAGGAGACTATTTCAAAACAAAACAAAAACAAAAACAAACAAAAAACAAAAAAAATGATACTGGGCATGTAGCAGTAACTAAAAATCATCCAAGAGGAATAAAGCCTCGTAAGCCTCTTGAAGAGATACGTTTCCAATAAAACCCATTTTAAATGTCTAATCATTATTAAACAGCATTTGTAATGTGATTACGTTATTTTGACCAATTGTGTGTTAGTAAGTATAATTATAATTCAATCCGAAACAAGTAGTAGTTAGAGCTTTACAGCCATTAAAATTAAAAACAAACAAATTTCCATTTCCACACATATTTTTTATGCAGACAATTATGCCAAGATAATCAATAAAAGACATTCAAATATTAAAATATATTACATTTGGATAAAAATCGGTGGAGAAAATATAATGGAAAGCAGAATGAAAATACAAATGAAAAGATAAAAGAATGAAAAAAATTGACTTATGGAAGAGCATGTTAATGTACTTTTAAAATCAATGCAGGCATTAGATAGCATTTAATATGTTACAGTATGTAGATTTGATTGAGTATATTGAAAGGGGTTTTATTTTAAAATGTCAACATTTATAATAAGAAGAACTTTGTAACTACTTAGACCTAGATTGGCAAAGGTTAGATTTCAACTTAAAAATGTGGAAAGGAGCTCATGATTTTTTCAAATCCTTTTAGGGTGAACAAGAGAAAAATGCTAATGCTTGGAAACTCCTGCCCTGGGAGAACACTCTTGTCTGTTGCATGTTTAATTCTCCACGATCACTCCCTAGCAGATTTCTAAACTTCCACATTTCTACTTTCCATCATTAATCTTCCCCTTCCTATTCTCAATTCTCCAGTCAGCAGCCAGAGTGGTCTTTTGGTTTTGGTTTTGGCTTTATTCATTTATTATTTATTTATTTATTTAGAGACAGGGTCTCTCTGTGTCACCCAGGCTGGAGTGCAGTGGCAGGATCATAGCTTACTGCAGCCTCGACCTCCTGTGCTCATGTGATCCTCCCACCTTGGCCCCCCAAGTAGCAAGGACTACAGGTGCATGCCACTGCACCCAGCTAAGTTTTTAATTTTTTGAAGAGACAAGGTCTTACTTTGCTGCCTAGGGTGGTCTCGAACTCCTGGCTTTAAGCAATCCTCCCATCTCAGTCTCCCAAACGCTGGGATTACAGGTGTGAGCCACTGTACCTGATCTTTTTTTGTTGTTGCATTTTAAGCGCAATCAAATGACGTTACTCACAGTTCTGCTTGCAAATTCTCCAATGTCTTTTCATCCAATGCAAACTCCTCGTGGGCTATGACGTCCTACGTAGCCTGGCAGCAAGCAGTCATCTTTCACCTCCTTTCTCCTTATTATCTCCAGTCATATTGGACATTCTGATCCCAGCACAGATAAGCTTGTCCCTGCCTCAGCACCTAGGCACTTAGTGTTCCATCAGACTGTAAAACTTTTCCCTCTCATCATTCAGTGTCACTTACTCAGAGATCCTGTCCCTAATAACCCTATATGAAATTGCTACCTATCTACTGCCTCTCCCTTTACCTGCTTTACTTTCTTCCTATCACATAGTACCATCTGAATTTTTTTTTTTTTTTTGAGTC
>NW_012115722.1:3195972-3229303 GCF_000951035.1 Colobus angolensis palliatus | reverse complement strand
TATAATACATGATACTTCCTTCTAAGTTATTTGTATGTCTCCCTCTGTAGAATGTAGGTTCCAGGAAGGCAGAGGCTTCTGTCTGTCTTGTCTCTTTGTCCCCAGCCCCTCGAATAGAATGTGGTCCATACTAGGCATTCAGTTAATATTTGTTCATTAATGAATGGTATAATTAGAAACAATTACATAATTGGTTATATAATTTAACAATTTCTGTATTTAGACGTTTATATACATATATATAAACAACTTATATGTGGACAATTTATATGAATAATTATATAAAGGTATAATTTGAAACAATGTATATGTCCACCAAAAAGATAAATATTTCTTCAATATAATATTCAATTTTAAAAATCATGTTTAAACTAATTTATCATAAGAGAAAAAGTTAAGAACATAATTTCAGTGGAAAAAGGACAGGGTGCAACTGTCCTTTTTTTTGTTTGCTAATTTTTTTGTTTTTTGTTTTTCATAGAGATGAGGTCTTGCTTTGTTACCGAGGCTGGTCTCAGACTCCTGTCCTAAAGCAATCTTTCATGCCCCTATGGGTTTGGAGGCTATTCTCATCCTTGTCCATCCTGAATCTGGGCTGATGGAGCAGTTAGTTATATCTAAACCTGTATCTATATCTTTCTCTGTATCTCTTTATCTACATCTTCATTTATATCTATATCTTTATCATCACACTGGAGAAGATTAGATACCATCCCATAAAGAGGATAACACTAGTTTTGTGGGCATGGATTATTTTGTGCTGTTGTTATAAAAGTCGTACCTCTATTGTGTAGGGGTTTAGGAAGTTGGGGGAAGAATAAAGAAAGAAAAAGGACACAATTCGGCAATAACTGGAAAGCATCCTATTCAGTCACAGGTCCTGTTTTGGAAGTTCTTGCATCCATCAAACCCAATTCCCAGGAAGCGGTATGAAGTCCATGTGCGTAAGGAAGGATAGAACACAGTAACAAACAATCCCAAAATACCAGTGACTTAATACGAACCAGGCAATTGGGGCTCATGGGCAAATCTGGCCTGCAACCCATTTTGGTATGGCTTCCAAATTACGAGTTATTTTTATATTTAAAAGTTTTTTATTTAAAAGAATATGTAATGGAGATATGCCTCACAAAGTCTAAAACATTTACTATCTACACCTTTACAGCAAAAATTTCCTGACCCGTGGGTTAAAATAACAACCTCCTCAGCCTCCCAAGTAGTTGGGACTATAGGTATGCGCTGCTGTGTCTGGCTAATTTTTTTGTTTTTTGTTTTTCATAGAGATGAGGTCTTGCTTTGTTGCCGAGGCTGGTCTCAGACTCCTGTCCTAAAGCAATCTTTCCGCCTCTGCTTCCCTAAATGCTGAGATTACAGCGTGGGCCACCTGTAATCCTGAGGTTCATGCCCCTATGGGTTTGGAGGCTATTCTCATCCTTGTCCATCCTGAATCTGGGCTGATGGAGCAGCCACCATCCTGAATGTTGCTGGTTGCTGTGATGGAGGGAGAGAGGGAGCTTTAGGCATCGCATACCTAACATTAAACCTTTAGCCCAGAAGTGACACATGGCATTTCTAGTCAACATTTTTTGACCATAAGTTATCATGTGGTCCCTCATAATCATAAAGGGACCAGGAAGTATGGTTATACCCTGCCATAGGGAATGACTGCCAGACCTTAAGAGGAACCATGAGATTCTTTGAGGCCCAGAGAAGTGACTCTTCAAGGCCTAATATCCAGATAGAGGCAGAGGGATTAACACTAAATCTGCTTCTAGTGATTTCTGGAGAATACGACTGCACCTTAGAGTGTGAAACCAGGCAATGAATTATTGGAAATCACTTTAATCTCTACTGCTTATTTAAACATTTGGGAAATACCATATTTACATAATAAAAGCAAATGATAAATTGGAATTACAATAGAAGTTGTAAACTCTGGTACCTCCAGGGATCAGTTTGGTAATTAGGACAATGGGAATATATCTGAATAATGAGGCATATCTCCATTACATATGGAGAAATGACCGCTAGAGAGAGGTGAAGACTGCAGTGAGCTAGAGTGTACAGCGTACAGGCCCCTTCTAAAGGAGGGTGGTACCAGGCATGATGGCGTGCACCTATAATCTCAACTATTTAGGAGGCTGAGGCAAGAGGATCACTTGAGCCCAGCCTGAGCAACGTAGGAAGAACCTGTTTTTAACAAAATTAAATCAAAGATAAAATAAAGAGTGTGGCTACTACTCAGCTCCAGCTGATTGTAGCCAATGCTACACTGTTTTTTACTTTATTTTATGTTGAAGGGGAAAACAGTAATCTGGGTTTTTATGTGAGACCATCCAAATTTTAGAATTGGCAACAGATTTTGAAAGTTTACAAAAAATCATTGGGTCCAATAAGCCATATCTGTGGACTTTTATCTGAAGAATTCTACATTGCAAACTCCAGAGTAGGAGGACTCAGTTTTTCTTTTAGAACAAGGCTCTGTCTGCTTGAGCCTGATGCCTTTGAATGTCAGAAACCTAGTTTTCCTGCCTTTTGAGTTAGCTTCTGGTTCAAAGTAGTGAGTGTGTGTCTCTTAACATGTCATGGTCCTTCTCTATCTTTCCCACATCTATGGATGAGGTCTATAACACTATTGCAGTTTCTGGATAAAGTTTGCAAGGGATTTGTCAAAGCTGGGCTTAGAGAGTGACTCAACCCTAAAATCTCAGGCTCTCCGAAGAGGAAGTAGCCTGGCACTAGGCTTCTCCTGGAGCACCCAGTCAGACCTATCAAAGTGCCCTCATTGCTGACGGGCCAGATGGTGACAGTGACAGTGCCTTCTGTGTATAGAGTAATGATTTGACTGTCAGTTGGTGGCTTTTGCTTTTATTAGGTCTTCTTGCTAATGTATTGCAGTGCTTGTGCGTAGCCTTGGGGGTATGATTAAACATATCAGGAAAATCTAGGGATTACAATTCTAAATTGCATAGAAAAAAAAACCCCACAGATCTCCTTGGGATTGTGCCACCAGGATAGATCTCCAGCTTTTTCAGCAGACCACCCTTTTGCCTCTTATCTCGATCCATCCAGGAATCAGTTTTTCACTTTCCTTCTCCTCCCTTCAACACATCCCTTGTTTGTAGATAAGGAAGCCACTATGCCAGGGAGAAAAACTGAGTGCCACCTCATGAGTCATTGCCAATAGGTTGTTACTGGCTGGCTGGAGCCCTGGATGGAGGAGAATTCTCAGGCTGCACATGGCCTTTGGGAGGGCTCTGATCCCATAACCAAGTCTGTCCTGCATAGACCTGGGGGAGGGGGATATTGGCCCTCCATCCATGAGGCTGTCTTCTGAGATTCTTAACTGTTGTCCACGCCTATTGTAAACACCCTCGTCGAAAGCAGAGTTTAAGATTATTTTTATCAAATCATATATTTTTGGTTCACTAAGGACAACTTTGGACCTGATCCGTCCTAGCATTTTTCCTTCCACCACTATCATTTTGACATCATCCCCAGTTCTATATTACCATTTGAACCAGTTTGGTTTTTTTTAATCATCCCCAAAACAGTCTGCTGATCTTAAGGAATTACAGTACTTGGTCCAAATAACCCAGGAAGATGCCACATGCGTTTATGTATTACAAAAACAGAGGCTCCTAGAATAGCAGGCATAGAAATGAGAGATGGCAGATATCTAACAGGTCATTGGCAGTCCTGTACAATTTAGTTAAATGCCTGGTATTTTTTACAGAATTTCTTTTAACACACTCTACTTCGCTACTTAGTTCAGTCATACCTGTTACATAACTCTATTCATGTCTTCTATTCAGACATAGTTAGAATTTACTCTTTCATGCCATTTCTCTGTCTTCATCTTAGTTCTCAGAAAAATTTCTAAAGCATCCCGAAGTTAGTCTGTTTAAATAACAGCAAAAATAATAACACTTTAATGCAAATATTCACCCAGAAGGTGGTTTGCTGAAGCAGTTTTCAGTACACACACAAGGTGGAAGTAGTCTGAATGTCTAAGAATGAAGGATTGATTAATTAAGCCTTCATACATCCATGAGATAGAATACGAGGCTGTCATTAAAAACAATGTCAGGCCAGGCGCAGTGGCTCATGCCTGTAATCCCAACATTTTGGGAGGCCCAGGCAGGTGAACCACCTGAGGTCAGGAGTTCAAGACCAGCCTGGCCAACATGGTGAAACCCCATCCTCTACTAAAAATACAAAAATTAGCCGGCCATGGTGGCAGGCGCCTGGAATCCCAGCTACTCAAGAGGTTGAGGCAGGAGAATCTCTTGAACCTGGGAGGCGGAGGTTGCAGTGAGCCGAGATTGCACCAATGCACTCCAGCCTGGGTGACAGAGTGAAACTCTGTCTCAAAAAAAAAAATAAAAAAACAGAAAGCAAAAAATGTCAATGCAAAGTTATCAATTTCAAATAACAGCCACAATAAAGACTCCAAAGCAACAAGTGTATATTACGAAATAGTGTGCGCACTATGGCCCTGACTTCTGTTAAAAATTGAATAGCTATTTTTCAAGTTTGAAATGTTATATGCCACAGTTAACAACAGCTAATGTGGAATGCTGACATAATGGATACTTCTTATTTTTAATTTTTTATTAGTCATATTTCCTAATTTGTCTATAATGAACATGTACTGCTTTTATTAAAAGAAAAATAAATGTCCATTTTAATAAGCAAAAAGCCTTACATCTTTTTTTCTTTAATTTTAATTTCTGGTTAAGAGGGGTCATTCTCCATGAGTTCATTCAAAGACAACCACTGAGCTAGAAACTTGACAAATCAATATTTACCTTCCTGGCTCACCCCAACCTGTGCTAATTGATAACCCCTCTGAAGAATTTTCTGAAGTCGAATTGCAAAGGTCTCAGTAGGGGTCTTGCCTGCTTCAGTAAAAGCGTTTTCTAGTTTTGTTAATTCTGCCAGGTACATCTTCTGACTCTTTCAAGTTCTGGCAGGTTCATGCTCATTTGAGCTACAGATATCCAGGTGCAAACCAGGTAAATAACTGCCCCCAAATGCCAGGTTGCAGTCCTTTAGCCTCCTGCAAACCTGATCCCTCACTCCAGGGATAAAGGAGACAGCTTCCCCTATAAAGTTGCCCCGCGGGACTGCAGAGTCTTTCTGTGGGCTCACCTAAGCTCTGTTTATATCCCTGCAAACAAAGACGCAGAAAGTCACCCGAGTAGCAAGGTGTGTCTGGTGCTGAACATTTCTCTAGGAGTGCTGCCTGGGCTAAGTGTAATGTAGTTCTTTCCCATCCCCTTCTCCCCCACTTTTAAAACCAAACTGATTACAAGTGTTGTTAAAAGTTACTGAACTAGAAAAACAAACCAGGCCATGGTTGGTGCATTCCTAATTACAGATGGGAGTGCATTGGGAACAATTGTTTTTGTACCTCAACATTTCTCGGAGCCCCAATCAGGAAGTAGGCTGTTTCTCTTTGGCCACTCATAAGAAAGGATTACTGACAATCTAGAAACTGCTATCAGCTTTCTTTTCTATCCCAAACTAATGCAAAACAATTTCTCAAGTATCAGCTTTTTTAACAAAAGTCTTCAGCGACTGACATTGCATCATAAAAACAAACTCAACAGATTTGACCCTGAGGTATGCATTACTCTCTTCCGATCATTTTGCAGCTGAGAATATTGTCTGTTGCCCATAGCAAGGGGAGAGGAAGAAGAGGTAAGCCAGGGCTGTTGAGAATGTTCTACCCTGAGCAGTGGCCCGTAAGTGAACACCGGAGTTTCCTCTCCTTGTCATTTGCTGTTGTGTTTGCACAGTTAAAGGAATCAGGGAGCCCGCCTGTTAGGTCAGCTTCCATCCTCTGAAGCTTAAAATGAATCAGCTGAAGAAAACATGATGGATTGACGTCATTCATGATAAAGTCCTCAGTGAGATGAATCAGAAGTTATTTTTATTTTGCAACTTTCATTACTTCCCAAAGCATGGAAACTACTACCCATAGTCTCTTTACTTGTACAAGAATCTCAATGCCCTTCAAATATCAGGGAACCCTTTGTGCGGTGGCCCTTAACCTTACCTAATTGTTAAAAGGATACACAGAGAGAGAGAGTGAGAGAAGAGAGAGAGAGTGAGAGAGAGAGAAAAGAAAAAAATCCCACTATACTCCACTAACACTGAAAGGAGACATGGAGAATAGGAAAACACCTGGCCTTGTGCTTGCTAGATGTTTGCTGTGGAAACAATCTGTTCATATTTAACGAGAAATGACATCATAAAGCATTTGCTGCCATCATTTCAGCCAGCGGATCTCAAGAGTCGTGCTTTCTCAGATTTGAATAAAATTTAGGATGCAAGAAGAAAGATTTCTATACCAAAGAAAATCAAACTTATGGAAAGAAAAATGGCCCTCAGGACAGGGCTTGTGACAATTGCATCTGGACCGTCTTGTTACTGCGCCAAGCCTCCATCTTCACGGAGTCCTGCATCCTTGCCAAAGGGCCTAGGTACTATAAAATGCTTTCAAAACATTATATTTTAACAATGCCGAGCAGCAAAACGGTTTGCTTTTAATGGCCATCTGTATAAAGTCTCTTTTTATTTAGGAAAATCTATTTTAAATTAAATATCATAAGCCCACAAGCCATAGCAAACAATATTTTTCGCCATATGCTCTGAATTAATATGCCAAACATTGCAACCTCTATTTTTCTTCATGAAAAGCTGCCCCACCCTGATGTGGGTATGGTGAGCTGGAGGGCGGGAGGGTAGGAATTTTCAATAAGGCCACCAAGGATAGGATGACGGCAAGGAACCAAAGAGAAAAAAAAAAAAGAAAAAAAGAGAGAGATGTCTCTAGGGTTATTTCTATTCTGCATCTTCTCAATGCCAATCTACTTCCCTTTTAGGAAATTCCCTTTGATCCACTTTCCTCCCTTGTCTAGAAACTTTGCACACGAGTGCAAGCAAAGCTGGCCACACCTTGAAAGACTTTGGAAAGCTGCTATAATTCCTTTCACCTGTTATGTGCCACACTTGAGGGTGATACGGTTTGAAAGCAAGTTTCTTTCCTCAGATGCTGGGCAGACATGGCAACTTGGTGTGACGGTCCCTAGTGTAGGCCATTCTGCTCTCTGCCCTTGGCTGGCATCCCTCCATTCCCTCCCTCACTTTCCTTCTGCAGGTCCCTTTCTAATGAATGTCAAAGAGTCGGTGTCCCAGGATGTGGAGCCCCAAAATCACCAAGAATCCAGTAAGCTTGATGAGATTATGGAATTAAGGAGATTCACTTAAGGGTGATCTGGCTGCCTTTTGTCTTTGCAAAGGGATCATGGGATGATTTGGGAGACAGTTTCATGGGAGTTTCAGATTCTCCTAACCTCTGAACATGGACGTTTGCTGCTTGGCAAGGTCACAGGGCTTGACTACATGGGACTGCTGCCTCTTGTGCAGGGGTGGTGGCACCAGGAGTTGCTTCAGGCTGTAGTATAGCTTTCTGCAGGGAGACTTTAAAATCATCCAGCCCGAGACCTGATTTTCTTTGTCCTTGCCTCTCCTGCTCTCTCCTAACAATAGTTTCTTCTTTCTTTTGTCTTTTTCTCCCATCTTACCATGTGCCCTTACCTTTTTTTCCCCTTTTTTTTCTTGTCCTCTATGTTTTTTGGCCTCTGCCTATGCAACCTTATGTGTTACTATAATTATTTTTAATACTTAAGATTATTTGTGACATTTTGATAACTAGTAAGTGCTATCCAATTTACAAGTATCATCTTCAAATCTTGTGACAGAGATTTGGGTATTAGCACCTGCATTTTAGAGATGAGAAAATGGATTCTCAGGGAAGTGCATCCATATGATTTCAAAGCTAGTGTTCTTTCTCCTTTGCCTTAATGACTGTCATGTTCTATGTTTGGCTCTAATTTTTTGGTGGGGAGGTAAGCTGAGGTTTACAGCTTCTTACTATTATTGGGTTTTTCCAACTGGTCTGCTTATCCATTCATGAATTTCTCACTATTGCTTTCCTCATACTCTTCTCTCTATGTCATAAATTGTCTACTGGGCCATGGGGGGAGATGTGGTAGAAATACAGGCATCAGAGGAACAGCTGAGTCAGACAGTAATCCCTGACCCTCAATTTTATTTTCCCTTAAATGGAAGCAGAGGTTGCACTTAAAAATAGGACTTATCTCTTCTTACTGAGGTGCAGATGAATGAGACAGTACGTATTAAGTACTTTTGGTGGCTTGGGACATACTAATCAGTTCATACTAATGTCCCTCCTTCTCCAACCTCACTTTGAGCCTCAGTCGCCTTCATTCCATGCACTTCAGCCTCACTAACTGTCCCAATTCCTCTTAAGGTTCCGGGCTCTTTCCTGAACAAGTCTGCAGGTGATGGTTTCTTCTCAGTCTGAAGTTTCTCTTTTTGTTCTTTGCAAGGGCTACATATCAAGGTTCTTTGATCGTAAGAAAAGGAAACAAGCTTCATTTAATTTTGTTAAGAAAAAATTGATCAACAGGATGACAGTTTATAAAAATGAAAAGAGCTGAAGACCTGGGTCATAGAAAAAAGGAGAATCCGGACTGCTATTCTAGTGTCTATTGCTGGGTAATCAAACTTGATGGTGTAAAAGAACAGCAATCATTTATTTCATTTATGACTATTCAATGTGGACAGGGATCAGAGAGAATAAAGTCTCAGTTCCATGTAGCGTTGGCTGGCATGATCTGGCTGGGGCTGAAGGATCCACTTTCAATATGGCTCCCTCACATGGCTGGTAAGTTGGTGCTGGCTTGCTGGGAGCTTGAATGCTGCTGGAACTGAGATCCTGGCTCTTACGCTTCTTCACACTGTGATGAAGCTTTTCCTACTGGCCTCATTGCTATGAGCCTGGAATCTAGAAGGTCATAGAACAAGAGCCAATGGATTCCATGCTGGCTGGGCTCCAAGAATAAGTATTCCTGGAGAACTGGGTGGATATTGTAGAGCCTTTTTTTTTTTTTGACAGAGTCTTGCTTTGTCACCTAGGCTGGAGTGCAATGGCACAATCTCGGCTCACTACAACCTCCACCTCCTGGGTTTAAGCTATTCTCCTTCCTCAGCCTCCTGAGTAGCTGGGACTACAGGCACATGCCACCATGCCTAAAAAGTTTTGTATTTTTAGTAGAGATGTGGTTTCACTATATTGGCCAGGCTGATCTCCAACTCCTGACCTCAGGTGATTTGCCTTCCTCAGCCTCCCAAAGTGCTGGGATTACACACATGCGCCACCAAACCTGGCCAGATATTGTACGCCCTTTTATGATCGAGCCTCTGAAGTCAGAGAGCATCATGCGTACCATAATCATGAGGTCACTTAGATTCAGGTGGAGGAGGCACATCTCATCGGCAGCAAGTCAAAAGACACATTGTAAGGAGAGCAGGTGAGATGGAAGATATGGTCAGAGCAACCTTTGGGAAGTATAACCTGCCACAGCTCCTCTGAAGAGGTTCCTAGGACAGACCTACGGCATTGCCATCTAAGAACTCAGCAACTCCTGCTGCCTCTTCCCATGTGCCTGATTTGAACTTCACTTCTAGGGCAAAAGAGTCTGATTGGCCTAGTTTGTGTCATTCCTTCTAGGATCACACAGTGAGACAGGTCAGACCCCAGCAACATATGTCCACTGCCCCTGCTTAACCCTCAGTTTAAATTTCACCCATTCAAGGAAGGCTTTCTTGAATCCCCCAATTTAACTCTGGAGCCTTGGTTATTTTCCTTTACTTAGTCTACTTTTTAAATTCACAGCACATTTAACTTCAAAATTAAAATTATTTTTATATAATCTCTCTCTCTTTGATATTGTTTGGATCTGTGTCCCCACCAAATCTCATGTTGAATTATACTTCCTCATTGGGGACAGTATTGGAGGTGGGGCCTGGTGGGAGGTTATTGGATCATGGAGGTGGTTTCTCATGAATGGTGTAACACCATCCTCCTTGGTACTGTCTTTGAGATAGTAAGTTCTTGTGAGATCTGGTCATTTAAAAGTGTGTGGCACCTCCTTGCTCTCTCTTGGTCCTGCTTCCACCATGTAAGATGGTCTGCCCCCACTTTTCCTTCTGCCATGAGTATAAGCTCTCTGAGGCCTCCCAGAAGCAGATACCACCATGCTTCTTGTACAGGTTGCAAAACCATGATCCAATTAAAACTCTTTTTTTTTTTTTTTTATAAATTACCCAGCCTCAAGTATTTCTTTATAGCAGTGTGAGAACAGACGAATACACTCTTCAACTAGTCTAACATCTCCATGGGCACAGATCATGTCTCTTTTGTTATCTTTTACTGGCTATTTCTTAGTTGCCACTTCAAACCCAGCCCCACCTCTTATTCCAGTTAGGGTAACTAGTTCCACACAGCCTTGGCAGGCTTCGAGCAACCACAGCTGAGTATTCTCTATCCTTGGGGTTTGTGCTTTGAACATGGGGGGAAAGGACAGCTGACTTTTGCAGGAGAAGTTTCCCAATCTCTCATGTCAGTTGCTTTCTGGCTGTTCTGGCCCTTAAGAGACACTGGTGAGAGATTGAAGAACAAGAGGAAGGGAGAAAGAGTATTTCCCTCTCTGACTCTAGTGGCAACTATGGCAGTGACTGGAAGAATCTGTGGCTGCAGCTTTCCCCTAAGGTCCTTCTTTCCCTGGTCCTGACTTCTACTAGAACACAGGATCAGCCAGTGTTCTAGCCCATCCTGGATGACCTCAGCTCCTCATTGAGACCATATTTGTTGTGGATTGAATTTTGCACCCCTGAAAGATATGTTCAAGTCCTAACCCTCAGTACCTGTGAATGTCACCTTATTTGGAAACAGAGTCTTTGTAGATGTAATTAGCTAAGATGAGGTCATATTGGAGTAGGGTGGGCCCTAGTCCGTGGTAACTGGTGGGCTTCTAAGAGAAGACAGAGATGCAGGAGAAGGCCATGTGAACATGGCGGCAGAGTCTGGAATGATACCTCTACATCAGGGGTCCCCAACATTTTTGGCACCGGGATCGGTTTCGTGGAAGACAATTTTTCCACAGTCAGGTTTGGGGTGGTAGAATGATTTCAGGGTGAAACTGTTCCACCTCAGATCATCAGGCATTAGATTCTCATAAGGAGAGCACAGCCTAGATCGCTTGCATGCACAGTTCACAGTAGGGTTCAAGCTCCTATGGGAATGCAATGCTGCTGCTGATCTGATGGGAGGTGGAGCTCAGGTAGTAATGCTCACTTGCCCACTGCTCACCTCCTGTTGTGTGGCCCGGTTCCTAACAGGCCACAGACTGGTACTGGTCCCAGGGATTGGGGTCCCCAGCTCCACATGCCAAGGAATACCAAAAATTGCCAACCATATGCAGAAGCCAGCAGACGAGCATGGGACAAATTCTCCCTCAAAGCCCTCAGAGGAAACCAATCCTGCTGCCTCCCTGATTTTGAACTTCCAGCCTCCAGAAACATGGAAGAACACATTTCTGTTGTTTTAAATCACCCAATGTGTGGTCCTTTGTTTAGGCATCCCAAGGAAATGAACGCAGCCTCCTTTCCACGTTGCCCCTGGAGCATCTTGCCAGTTGCTGATCTCTAAGCTGCTTCACTCATCTTCTGTGCTTTCCCCCAGACCTTTCAACTGAGATTTAAACTGACATTCAAACTAAGTGTTAAGCAGGGGCAGTGGATGTATGTTGCTGGGGTCTGACCTGTCCCACTGTGTGATCCTGGAAGGAATGACCATCACATAACCCTGGGAAGTCACATGATACAATCTAGGCCAATCAGGCTCTTTTCCCTTGGAAAAGAGTTACCCACAAAACCAGTCCCTTGTATGAAGTTGCCACTGTTTGAAATCGTGGGAGTACTTTCAGGTTTCTTATTTTGTTTTAAATCCTTTTCTTTTCTTCCTTTTTTGTTTTTTTAGAGACAGGGTCTGACTACATTGCCCAGGGCAGTCTCCACCTCCTGGACTCAAGCAATCTTCCTACATCAGCCTCCCAAAGTGCTGGGATTAAAAGTGTGAGCCACCATGCCTGGCCTTGGTTTCAGTTTCCTTGACAGGCCCTGAGTGATACTATTATATGACATCTACCATATATTATATGCTTATTACATGCCAGGCATTGTGATAAGTATTTTGCCTGGATTATTTCATTTAATCCTCATATCAATCCTATGACAGAAGCATCATGCTTGCTTGCACTGAACAGATGGAGAGAATGAGAAAAAGTATAACCCAAGAAGGCTAACTAGAGATGAGTGGGGAAATCAAACCCAGGACTAGCTGACTGCCCAACCCAGGCTCTTGAGCACGGCTCTGTTCTGCCTTCCCCAAGCAGGCTCCAAAGTCAACAGTTCAGGTCTGCGGCATCCATGGCTTGTTCTATGGCCCTGTTCTTCCTCCTGTTCCCTGCAGCATCTCCTCTGCCAGACTCAGCATGTACCCTGTCTCGGCTTCTCAACAAAGTTGATCTAATATCACAGTGGTGATTCTTTCCTCACCGCACATGCAAGAAGTGTTTCTCCCAGTCTTCCAGACATTTCTCTTCTCTGTTCAAGAACTAAAAATGATTCCTTATTCAAGAGTACATCTTGACTGGGTGCAGTGGCTCATGCCTATAATCCCAGAACTTTGGGAGGCTGAGGTAGGTGGATCATGTAAGCCTGCGAGTTTGAGATCAGCCTGTGCAACAAGGTGAGACCCTGTCTCTACAAAAAAAAGTAAAAATAAAAAGAGTGCATCTTTGCTCAGAGTTGTCTTAAAATAGAAAATATGAGGTACAGGCCGGGCGCAGTGGCTCATGCATGTAATCCCAGCAATTTGGGAGACTGAGGTGGGTGGATCGCTTGAGCTTAGGAGTTGGAGACCAGCCTGGGCAACATGGTGAAACCCTGTGTCTACTAAAGATAAAAAATAAAACAAAAATAAAAATAAGATTAGCCAAGCGTGGTGGCATGCCTGTAGTAACAGCTACTCAGGGGTCTGAGGCAGGATATCGCTTGAGCCCGCAAGAAGCCAAGTGGCAGTGAGCCGAGATTGTGCCACTGGCCACTGCACTCCAGCCTGGGTGACAATGTGAGACCCTGCCACACAAAAAAAAAAAAAAAGAAAGAAAGAAAAAGAAAGTATTTTGTACAGAAAAAAGAGAGAATAATATTGTAAACACCTATTTATCCATACATATCTAGGTCGAATTTAAACATTTAAAAATATACTTGCTTCAGATATTTCTTCTGTTTGCAGATAGCTGAAGCTTCTGTGTATCCCTATTCATTCCCATTCCCTTCTCTTCCTCTCTAGAGGTTACCGTCATGTTGAATTTGTATGCATTACTTCCATGTCTGTTTTCGTACTGTTAGCATCTGTAAAGGCTCCTATAAGCAATATTCAATATAATTTTGCGCTTTAGAAAATTTTATTGTAATTGGTATCACACTTTATGTGTTTTATAGACTTATCAATGTTGAGTCATATAGCCCCAATTTATTTAACTACTATATAATATTTCATTATATGACTAAACAACGATATATTCATCTATTCTATTAATTGCCATTTAGGTTGTTTCCACAAACAGTGCTGTAACATTCTTTAACTTATTTCCTTGTGCGCATAAGTAGGAGTTTCTCTAGGGTGTACACACATCTCTAAATTTTCTAAACTTTTTCAAATTGCCCTCCAAAATGTTTATACAGATTGAGCACTCCAAATCCAAAAATCTGAAATCAGAAGTGCTCCAAAATTCAAAACGTCTTGAAAGTTTCGATGCTCAAGAGAAATGCTCATTGATACAAAGAAATGCTCATTGATACATTTAACATTTTGGGCTTTTGTATTTTGAATGCTCAACTGGAAAATATAATGCAAACATTTGAAAATCCCCCCCCCCAAAAAAAAATCCAAAATTCCAACAGTTCTACTCCCAGTGATTTCAAATAAGGGATATTCAACCTGTATCAGTTTATCCCATGATATAATTTTAAAACATTGGTCTTAGTGCCTCGTTCCTGACACACAGTTCTAAAAAGTCTTGGAAATCTCTTGAGTGATGAGTGTCATTGAGTGCCAGTTAAATGACTGGGGTGGCTGGTGGACCTTAGATAGCTTTAGGTTGAGGGTTGATCTCCAGAAGACCTAACCATGATTAGAGGCATGGCACTTTCATCCTCACCTCCTAAAGACACAGATAATCACCAATGGCCAATGATTTAATAAATCTTGATTCTGTAATGGAATCCCCATAAGAGACCCCTATACAAAGGGGTTCAGAGAGATTCAGGGGTGGTGGACACATTCAGGTGTTGAGGTTACTCAGGGTGGTAACCTCAGAGATGACATGGAAGCTCCACGCACCCTTCCCCACCCATACATTCCCTGTGCAGCTCTTTCATTTGGCTGTTCCTGTGTTGTAACAGGAACACACTGGTAACAATTATGTTGTCAGTAATGGTTGTAACAAACTAGTAATGATAAGTCAAGTGCTTCCTTGAGTTCTGTGAGCCACTCTTGCAAGTTACTATACCTGAAGGGAGGAGGTTATGGCAACCCCTAGCTTCGTTGCAAGGTTGAACTGAAGTGTAGCTACCCTGAGTACTCAGTATTTGAGACTGGCATCTGAAGTGAGGGTGGTCTTGTGGAACTGAGCTCTCAAACTGGGGAAATCTGATGCTAGCTCCCGGTAGTGTCAGAATTGACTTGAATTGTAGGATACCCGGTTGATGTCCAGAGAGTTGGCACACTGGTTGGTGTGAGGAAGATCCACTCATATTTTTGGTGTCAGAAATGTGAGTAAAAAGTTTGTGAAGCCCTCTCAGAATATATGAGAGTTGCGTGCTCAGTTTCTTTATGAGCACTTGGTAGTGGTAGGGATTAGAATTTTTATTAAATTCATTATGGTTTTAACTTGATTTGTACTTCCTGATCATTCTGGAAGTTGAGCATCGGTTTGCATATCTATTGATTATTTCAGTTTCTTTCTCTGTTTATCACCAGTTAGTACCCTTTGCTCTTTGTACATTCTGCATAGTCTCCTTGCTGTTTGTGTTTTGCAAATATCTTCTCATAGGCTATGGGTTGTCTTTTCACTCGTTTGAACAGAACTTTTTTGTTCTATGGAAATTTAAATCTTAATGACATCAAATTAGTCAGTCTTTTATTTTATAGTGTGTGCTTTGTGTAACTTTTTTTGTTTATTTGTTTTTGCTTTTTTGAGACAGGGTGTTGCTCTGTTGCTCAGGCTGGAGTGCAGTGGCATGATCATGGCTCACTGCAGCCTTGAACTTCTGAACTCAAATGAGCCCTCCCCTACTCCCCACCCCTGCCTCAGCCTCCTTAGTAGCTGGGACTACAGGCATATGCCACCACAGTTGGCTAATTTTTAATTTTTAAAAAATTTTCTTGTAGAGATAGGGTCTCACTATGTTGTCCAGAATGGTTTCAAACTCCTGGCCTAGAACAATCCTCCTGCTTCAGCCTCCCAAAGTGCTGGAATTACAGATGTGAGCCACCATGCCTAGCTGAGTGTAACTTGTTTTAAGAAACTGTTCTTCTGAATCATTCTGTTTAACCTGCAAAGACTCCAACATTTGACCACTTTTCTTCTTAACCAGCTTCTCTCCTAACCACATTCCAGAAAAATATTCAGGTTTCCAGGGGACTCTCATGCCTGCCTTTCATTATGTTTACTCCTTCTTGTGTCTAGAACTCTTCATCTTTCCATAGATCTAACCTCAAAGTTGCACCTAGTATGTTCCAAAGTGTATTTCTTAGGACATAGATCCATAGAATATCTCACAATAAAAAGGATCTGTGGTCAATTAAGTTTGGAAAAAAATTGCAGACTATGCAATGAATATTTAGTGTACTAAAGGCTCTAAAAGATCCTACAGAAGAGAAACCTGTAACTTTGTTTAATCCAATGCTCCTAATTTTACTATGGTATCATCTTTGGGGTAATATCTATTAGCATTTTGTAGAACTAGTATTTCTTTGGATAAATACTCCTTGGATTGTTGTAAGCCTTTGATTAAGTTCCAGAGGTCTTAAAACTACTGATTTTAAGAATTTTGACAGTATTCTCATTGCTTTTATAAAGAAGGAGATTTTTGGATTCCCACCATTCTGGAAGTCTTGCCTCATAGCAGTATATATATTTTTATTACTATTTTTTTTTTAAACTTTTCCTTTAGGTTCAGGGGTACATGTACAGGTTTGTTACATAGGTAAACTCAAGTCATGGGTGTTTGCCATACAGATTATTTTGTCACCAGATACTGAGCCTAGCACTCAACAGTTATTTTTTCTGATTCTCTCCTTCCTCCCACTCTCCACCCTAGGCCCTACTGTCTGTTGTTCCTTCCTTTTGCTCATTTGTTCTCATCATTTAGCTCCCACTTGTAAGTGAGAACACAAGGTGTTTGGTTTTCTGTTCCTATGTTAGTTTACTAAAGATAATAGGCTGCGCTCCATCCATGTTCCTGCAAAGGATGTGGTCTCATTCTTTTTTATGGCTACATAGTATTCCATAGTGTACATGTACCACATTTTTTAATCCAATCTGTCACTGATGGACATTCAGGTTGATTCTATGTCTTTGCTATTGTAAACAGTGCCACAATGAACATATGCAGGCATGTGTCTTTAGGGTAGAATGATTTATATTTCTTTGGGTATATACCCAGTAATGGGATTGCTGGGTCAATTGGTAATTATGTTTTTAGCTCTTTAAGGAATCACCCACACTGCTTTCCACAAAGGTTGAATTAATTTATACTCCCACCAATGGTGTATAAGCATTCCGCTTGCTTGGCAACCTTGTCAGCATCTGTTTTTTCTTTCTTTTTTTTTTTTTTTAACTTTTTAAGAAGCCATTCTGACTTGTGTGAGATGGTATCTCATTGTAGTTTTGAGTTGCATTTCTCTAATGATCAGTGATCTTGAGCTTTGTTCACAGGCACATTGGCCACATATACGTCTTCTTTTGAAAAGTGACTGTTCTTATACTTTCTAGGAATAATATTTTAAGACACACTTTGACTAATGCTGATTTCTCCTTTTCTGTGAAACCATCCATCAGTGCTATATTCCTTACTGTTTTCTTCTTCAAGTCTTTTTATTTATTTATTTTTGAGACAGAGTCTCTCTCTGTTCCCCAGGCTGAAGTGCAGTGGTGTGATCTTGGCTCACTGCAACCTCCTCCTCCCAGGTTCAAGCAGTTCTCCTGCCTCAGCCTCCCAAGTAGCTGAGATTACAGGTGTGCAACTCCACACCTGGCTAATTTTGTTATTATTATTATTATTATTATTTCAGTAGAGACAATGTTGTGCCATGTTGGTCAGGCTGGTCTTGAACTCCTGGCCTCATGTGATTCAACTGCCTTGGACTTCCAAAATCCTGGGATTACAGGCATGAGCCCCTGCACCTTGCCCTTCAAATCTGTTTATATTGAGGGTCTCTCCTGAATTATCTTGGACTCCCAAGCACCTTCCTGGTGTCCACGCAATTGACAGTGCTGTGAAAAGGATTTACATGTTTTGTTCTTTTAAAATTATATTATAATGATCAACTTTTAAATATTTTTGGTAGAGGTCGGTTTACACCTTGGTTGTATGTCTCAAGTATTTGTTTTGTTAATCGGTGAGTTATTGTACCTCAGGACACATTTTCCTGTAGAAACAATGTTCTGCATCAGAGCTTATCAAACTTTAATGGGCATACAAATTACCTTGGGGGACCTTGTCAAATGAAGATTCTGGTTGGATAGGTCTGGGGCAGAGTGTGTTGTTCTGCTTTCCTAACCTCCCATGTTATGGTCATGCCCATGGTAAAGGTCTGCAGACCACAGTTTGGGTAGTGAGGCTCTATAAGGCTATCTATTATGCAGAATGTAGCCTTTATGAAAGACTGCATTAGGTTCTAATTTGGTGAAAGTGTGTTCCTGAAATACCAAATATAGGAATAATGCGTGATGAAAAGGCTTGAGATTTCTGTCAAAGCTGCATGTCATCCGGTCATTCATCATATAGGTCAAGAAAGCTTTAGAGATCATCCTGGCTAACACGGTGAAACCCCATCTCTACTAAAAATACAAAAAATTAGCCGGGTGTGGTGGCAGGCGCCTGTAGCCCCAGCTACCCAGGAGGCTGAGGCAGGAGAATGGCATGAACCCGTGAGGTAGAGTTTGCAGTGAGCCAAGATCACACCACTGCACTCCAGCCTGGGCGACAGAGTGATACTCCATCTCAAAAAAAATAAAAGCTTTAGTGGGCTGCTTTGTGAACCAATAATCGGGTATTTTCTTAAGCCATGGACAGTCAGATGTCTAGCTGATACTCATATTCATGGAAGTACTGCTTCCTTTGTGAGTTTCCATCTAGCAAGATCTATCTCCTCACTGAAACAGGGAGGATCTTGTGCCTGTGACACATACTCATGACTTTTGCTTCTCAGGGCACTTAGCAGAGTGGGAGGAGCTGAATGTGGGCAGGTGGTTTAATTTCTAGATTCCAGTATGTGATGCTGGCTGGCTTAAGAGTATAGTGAGCTCTCTATAGACCTTACAATAAAATACAATGCCCTTCTCATGGCCTTCTATATGCTATATAATCTGTTCCTAACTTGTTTCTTTGACTTTCTCCTCTATCACCCCATCCATTGCTCATGGCACTTTAACCACCTGAGCCTACTTTCTGTTCTTCAAATATCCTGAGCTTGCCATCCTTTGAAAGAGCCCACTCATAGGTTATTTGGACTTTTGTTTTATCTGCTTTAACAGTTGCCCCAGATCTTCATATGGCTGGCTTCAGTTTCAATATTCTCTCTTTAGAAAAGCATTTCATGATATGTCCACCTACTATTGACCACTGTCTTTTATTTTATTCATAGCATTATTCCTGATTTAAAATACTGCATGTATGCATGTAGTAGGAACTATGTGCCTTGACTCCCTTGTCCAGCTGGCATGCCCACTCCCCAGATGACATGAGTTTTGATGGCCAATGGCCAACATCTGCACCTTTCTTCCAAGCATTACTCTCGGTCAATAGGAGCTGCCTCACCAAGGGATGCCTAGGAGGCTGTGATGGCACACACCACAAGGTAGCGTACAACCAATGACTCACTCGTACAATATCCCGAGGTGGGTCAGCTTGGTGGGGCCATTTGCACTCCATAGCTCCTGCTGAGATCAGACAGCGGCTAGACTCAACTTTGCTTGGCCTCTTCCTCTGTCTGTTTCTGCTCTCTACACCAACTTACAAGCCCCGCATACAACTTGTTTATTGGGTCTTCAATAAAACATCTTCACAAGAACCCCCATGTCAGATCCTGTTACTGGAGAACCCAGCTTGAACAATGTATTAGTTTGCTTATTTAAAATCTGTCCTTAACTAGGTGGTGGAACACACCTGTAGTTCCAGCTACTCAGGAGACTTAGGCAGGAGACTTGCCCTGAGCTCAGGAGTTTGAGGATGCAGTGAGCTATGCTTGCCCTGTGACATTCCAACCTGGCCGACAGAGTAAGACTTCGTCTCTAAAAATGACAATAATAATGAATGAATGGATAAATAAATAAATAAATAATAAAATCTGTAAAACTCCATGGGAGCAGAGGTTTTGCCTATTTTTTTCACCACTCTTTTCTCAGGCAATATTCATTTCAAACTAGATGCTCATTAAAGATATGTTGAATGAATAAATGCAGGTTCACATAATCAGCTTTATAGTAACAGCGGTTCAGTATTATTAGGGCTACAATCCACCCATCTTATTCCCTAAATGGACATACTGTGCCATGTTAGAAACAAGCGTAGATCTTTTTCCATGGAGTGAACTGCAAGTTTGCCTCTCTTATTTGTATCCTTATGAAATGCAAAACCATAAAAAGCTGGGGGTGGGGTGGGGATGTCAAATTCCACCCCACAATACGCCTTCTTCAAGTATCTGATTACACAAAGTCCTCAAAGAATATGATTAATGTAACTAAGCCATATTCACACTCTGACATTCTTCCCAGCCAAACACATATTTTAGCCTCACCCAATCCCTTTCAACAAATAAGCTGTTTTGAAAATGATTTCCAGGGCGATGTCTGTTGCCATAGGAATGACATTAAATGAAAAGGACAGAAAATATAGAGGGTGATAAACTGCATGCTTGGATGACACACTTGACTTGGAAGCCTGTGTTCAAATGAGGCATACATGCCAAGATTTTTATGAAAGACAAAATTAAAATGTATCGCTATCAAGCTGTAACTGACAAGGTATTGTGTGGAGGCTGTTAACATACTGCTCCATATATTTATTGTTTGTCATTTTACTGGCCCTGACAAAGGTCTCTCAGTGCTGTAAATCACACCATTAAATCTGCCACGAGCAACAGAGGCTGTTGGAAGGAAGAGAAAGAAAGCGTGGTGTTGAATCTCAGTTTCTGATACATGCTGAGCTTCTGGGTGAGCTATCCTGTCATCCAAGGAGCCTTCCTGCTTTGGGCTGACACTTTTACAAGTGTCAGATTGTTGGCTTTTGACCCTTTGAAAAAAGGAAAAAACAAAACAAAAACAAAACAACAAAAGCACGCACCCTTTCCCCACCCTGTTTCCAATTGCTCCTGATTTTTCTGTTGGGTAAGATGCCCAGAAGTTGCCCCCAACCTCAGCCCTAGTTTACATTCATTTTGGGCATAAGACCTCAGATGCACCAGGGTGCACTATGGATGGTGCTCCACCAGATATGGCTTTTGTTGTTTTCTAGAAGATGTGCTTGGGTTACCATGAGCCTCTTTTCTACACTGGCAAAGACTTGTTTGTTCTTGAACTGGTAAATTAATAGACTCTGTACATCTGCAGCTGCAGAACAATGGGGGGATGTATAAGACAACATCAGGTAGCTAGGTGCTGCCTCTCTGTCTAGCTAAATCTCAGAAGACTTGACCTTTCACCCACCTTCATCCTTTCTTTTCTAGATGTTGGCAGTATGGAGACTCTGCCTGGGCACTGGGCGGCTTGAATTTTATTGCGGAAGAACAAAAAGGCAAGTTAAGAGCTGAGTTTGTGTATTAGTTCATTTTCACACTGCTATAAAGAACTTCCCTGAAACTGAGTAATTTATAAAGGAAAGAGGTTTAATTGACTCACAGTTCTGCATGTCTGGGGAGGCCTCAGGAAACTTACAATCACAGTAGAAGGGGAAGTAGGCACGTCTAACATGGCAGCAGGAGAGAGAGTATGTGAAGGAGGAAGTGTCCAACACTTATAAAACCATCAGATTTCATGGAGTTCATTCACTATCACAAGAACAGCATGAAGAAAACTGCCCCCATGATCCAATCACCTCCCACCATGTCTCTCCCCAGACACAAGAGGATTATGAGGATCACAATTCAAGATGAGATTTGAGTGGGGACACAGAGCAAAACCGTATCAGTTGGAATCTCAGATCTGAGATTCACTGCAACGAAATGTGCGTTTTGGGCAAGTTTTCAAACCTCTGTGGACCACAGTTGCCTTATCTGTTTGAATAAAAAGGAGGTAAAGGGTGTTAGATTTCAATTCCTTCTAAGTTGCCTTCCAGCTCAAAATTCAAATAAAATTAAGGGACTATGAGTGGCTATCTAGGGCATTCTACTGCCTCTGGGAAAGCCTAGCCTATATCATCCAGAATATATCTCAGTCAGAGGAGAGTCTCAATGAAGAGCAATCAGGTAATGTGTTTTTCTTCCAGTCAGAATAAAGGAAAAGAAAAAGAAAAAAAAAAACAAAAAACAAAAAACACCACCTCCAGCATCTAAACTTGGGGGTGGGAAAACAAGAACTCAGTCACTAGTTTGGAGTGGGGACAGTGTTTTCAGGATTCACTAAATATGAGAGAGTTCTCTGCCAATGCTTCTCTGTCATGTCTGTATTTATTTTTGCAACACAAATGGATGTTTTAGGCAACAGAGTTTAAAAGGAAAGACAGCTTTCATCTACACACACTTATGTACAGTCTCTTTTTCCTGAAGCCTTCTATGCTTAGAATCATGTTTGAAGACCTCCTTGCCCAAAAATTAAGAAGTGCATTTTTAAACATTTTTAAGGTATACCTTTTACATTTTTGTCAGTTATTGTCAGAATTGTGTACATGCATGCTTCAAAATCAGCAATCTATATATTGAGTTTGCAATCATCCTATAATTACAGATTTGAGGGAAAGTTAAAATTGCTTGTAATTGAGAGAAGGCTGACCAGTGAACCATGCCATTCTTTGCTCCACTGCCTAGCCTTAGAAGTCCCACCCTAGCCTTAGAGCTGCTTGGAGAGGCTCTTTTAAGATGCCCCTGTGATAAGACCAGGCAAAGAACAAAGTTCCAAGTGTATGTTTGGTGTTGATTCCTAGGCCTTGGCTCTGGCTCTGTAGGTAATACTGATTTGCCCCTCTTCCAGTGGGGTTAATCAGTGCTGCTTAAACGAGCAGATTCTAGAATCTGCCAGGGTTGAAGTCATGACTCCACCCTCGCACTGTGACCTTGGAAAAGTCATTCCACCACTGAGCTTCACTTTTCTCATCTGTATAATGTGGTTGTTATGACTCAATGACATAAAGTATGATGGACCAGATTTATTGCATCATAAAGGCAAAATTAATCTTAAATATCATTAATTGTTGTTATTAACCATGATTCCAGAAAAGTCATGTAACATCTCAAATTTCATCTTTCCCATCTATTAAAAATGTAACTATATATATGCACTACTATTATTATAACATTAATATATTAAACCAACTTTAATAATAGGACAAAGTCATCTGAGATTTACAAAGTACAGGTAAAGGTAAAGAAGTGATTATTACTGCGATTTTTACACTTTCTTGTGTTTCAGAACATAAAGTCTTCAAGTGAGATAGACTAAAATATTTTATCACCAGATTGATTACAAAGATTTTAAACATTATTTAAAAGTACTAAGAATAAAAAAATGCATCTCATATGCACAGCATGGGTCAATTAGCAAAAGCTTGAACCTGTGGTCCTTCCCTTGACAATTATGAACAATTTTTAAAAATTTAAAAACATTTAACTGACAATTAGAGGTTGTATGTATTCAAGGTATACAATGTGATTCCATACACATAAATGTTTAATGATTATAACAATCAAATTAGTTAACATATCCATCATGTCAACATTTTAGTGAGATTTTCTCTGTTAAGTATTGGGCCGGGTATGGTGGCTCATGCCTGTAATCTCAGCAATTTGAGAGGCCGAGGCAGGTGGATCACTTGAGGTCAGGAGTTCAAGACCAGCCTAGCCAACATGGCAAAATGCCGTTTCTATTAAAAGTACAAAAATTAGTTGGGTGTGGCGGCAGGCACCTGTAATCCCAGCTTCTTGGGAGGCTGAGGCAGGAGAATTGCTTGAACCCTGGACGCAGCAGTTGTGGTGAGCCAACATCATGCTCCACTGTACTCCAGCCTGGGCAACATAGCATGACTCTGTCTCAAAAAAAAAAAAAAAAAAAAAAACAAATGCCCAGGTACCTGCTGTGAGAGAATACCTACATGCGTGATATTTCTAATACTTATGCACATTTTATTACTATTTTTCCAAGGTAAAAAGTGCTCTATCAAGGAAAATTGTCTGAATTTATTTCAGCTGGGTGTGGTGGCTCATGCCTGTAATCCCAGCACTTTGGGAGGCTGAAGCAGGAGGATTGCTTGAGAAGAAGTTAGAGACCAGCCTCTCCATAGGGAGACCCTTTCTCTACAAAAAAATTTTAAAAATTGGTGGCTCATGCCTGTAGTCTCAGCTACTTAGGAGGCTGAAGTGGGATGATTGCTTGAGGTTGGGGGGTCGAGGCTACAGTGAGCTATGAAATTGCCACTGCACTCCAGCCTGGGAGACAGAGAGAGAGAGAGCCTGACTCTAAAATAAATAAATAAATAAATAAGTAATAAGATTAATTTATTTCAAAGGATTAACATGTGTATTCTATTTAGAACTTCTAAAAATCAATAAGAGATAAATATTAAAGAAAAGTGTACAAAAGAAATGTGTATACAGTAAGCCAAAGGAAGCACGCATAACTCATACTCCTAGATAATCAAATAAGCAAACAATGTTGTGTTATTTTCCTCTTATCACCTTGGCAGAATAAACTGATTGAGATTGCCTGGGGTCAATGAGGTTTGAGGAAAGTAAGTATCTCCTATTAACAATGGAGTTGCCTCTGGGAGGTGAGATTATAATTTTGACTTAAAAAATCTTTGTGTATTATCTGAGTATTTTTAAAAGATGCATTTCGTTTATGATGAGGGAAAAAATAAGGGTTTTTTTTTTGTTTTGAAATAGTACACTAAAAATATATTTGAAAACATTATGTAAAATAGAACACTGATCCATACTTTTGTTTGTTCATTTTCTTTAGTACCCCCTGTGTTGAGTTTTAAGTTGGGACAGAGATGTCTGAATGAACATAGATTCATCATATTGTCTCATTTCTCACTGACAATGGCCCTTTAATATCCTAAAAATCATAGACACTCCATACAGTTGCTTTGTTACTAATTTCCTTATAATTTCCTTGAGGATGAAGCTAATTCCATAAATAGAATTAATTAAATGCCAAGAACAATTTTCCTTATTTATATTTTACGAAAAAAATAGAGTCAACATTTAAAATATTTCTATGGGGAAGAAAGTGGATTACATATTAAATTCTAGCAAAAATTAGAAAGAAAAAGCTTAGAGAAAAAATTTGGGTGCCACTTAGAGACCTATCCAATTATTATAATCTCACATTTTAGTGGCTTAACATAATGTAAGTTTATTTTTCACTTACATGAAGTCTAGTTGTACAATGTGGGAGTAGGAGTTGGGGAGGCTGTTCCTTGTAGTCATTCAGGGGCCCAGGCTGATGGAGGCTCCAGCATCTTTACCAAGGCGTCCAAAGGCATTGAGTGTGCTGAACAGCCAGCCACTCTCTGACACAATCTCTACTGGCTATTACGTTCCATTAATCTATATTTTTAAGACATTTGTGACATTCAGTGTAGTAAATTACTTTTCCTTTCCACCAGGGAATTCCAGGTGTTCTCTCAGAAAGTTGACTTTTTCTGTGCCTCACTCTGTCCCACAGGCCAGAGTACAGTGGTGTGATCACAGCTGACTGCAGCCTCAAACTGCTTGGCTCAAGCAATCCTCCTGCCTCAGCCTCCTAAAGTGCTGGGGTTACAGACATGAGTCACTACACCTGGCCATTCTCACAAAGTTTTAAACAGTTTCCAACTTTCCTAATTCCTAATTTGGCAGTGGTGCTGGGTCATGTGTTCGCATTTATTTATTTTGTCAATACATTCCCTGAACCATTTTTTCCATCCTGTTCCATCATTGCGGACACTCTTGTAGCTGGGTATCACACCTCACAGTAAGAGCTACTCTCTGTAGAGTACTTTCAGGTGCTACATTTAGACACATTATGTGGCTTTTCATTAGGATATCAGGGCAAGCCTTCAAAGTAACCTTTAGTAACAAGTTATATGAATGAGGAACTAAGCATAAGAAACAACAGACCACATGACAAGGGCCATGCAACTAATAATGGACAGAAATGGTAAATGGGCCTTGAACTTTCTAATTCCAAAGAATTTCTACTCTTCTATGCTGCCTCTTAGCCTCTACTCTTATTTCTATTTTCTGCAGACCACCTCTTCTCTTAACACCCTGACTTTTCTGTTCAGCTCCCTTTCCCCCTGTCTGGTGTGAAATAGCTACCTATAACTTTTCAGCTGAAAACTCTCTGAAGGCAAAGTGTTCCTGTGCTTCGCAAGATACATTGCCAATCATTTTTGCTAGCTCTGGCTTCTCTCCTCAGCCAGTAACACGATTCAATTTGTTTTGCCATGTTCCCTCTGTAATAGTTAATAGCATTTATTGAGTTATTCCCATGGGCCAGACATTCTGCTAAATGTACTCCATGAATTATCTGAATGTAGCCTTAAAACCACTCTGTGGGGGTAGCGACCACGATCATCATCTCCACTTTATAGGTGGAAAAACTGAAGCTTCATTATCCTGCCCAAGGAGACCAGCTTGTCAGTCATAAGCCAATCTTGGAATCCAGGCCTTCTGTCTTCAAAACTGCTCCTTCTCATGGTTTTGATACTCTGCTGGGGGCGCACTGTGAGGGTGGAAGAATCACCCACATGGAGTGAGAAGTGCCCACTAGTGCTGGCTGTTCTAAACCAAATGTAGTTTCTTTCCCTCGTTTTTCCCCCAAGTACTTCAAACAAACCCCGATGAAGAGGAATTCCAATCTAGCACCACGTGGCCTCTTGTTTTCATATGTGATTGAATGCTTAAATTTGTTCAAAATTCTTTCGATGGAAAACTGTTTTTGAATAGTATAATTTTCAAAAGTTCTCAACGGAGTGGGGAAATTGGATCAGCACATCACCTGCATTTATTTTCTTTTCCCAGGCAATTTTGAAAGGACTGTAAAAGATCTTTAAAAAAAAAAAAAAAAAAAGTTAATCTTCAAAATTCTTCCAGGGCATATAATCCTGAAGCGAGCTTAACTGCAACCAATACTGAGTTTTCATTTTTTCACAAGCAAACAAAAACAACCACCAAAAGATAATTTACCAGTGTGAATTCCTTTCTGCTGGTCTCTTATTTATATCAACTTTTTTGATGTTTTGCTTTAGTCATATGAAGTTTGGAGATCTAAGTTTTGAAGACATGTGGATTTTTTTACACACCATAAGAAGATTATAGAGAATGGGGTTGATAATACTGCCTAATTTGTACTAACCTGTAGTGTCATGCTTAGTTTGTTGCACTTTTTGGGAGTGTGCTTAAATAAGGCACCCCCCAGAGCCCTACTTGAAAGTATTAATATATCTTAATATAAGAGCAAATCTAATTACTTAAATTTCTTTAAAAAAACTGAAGCTGTCAAATGAGCACATTAATCAACCAACTTCCAAGTTATCACATTTTAAAGGTGTCTTGAAAGTTTAAGCAACCTCTAGTATAAATATTACATAGATATTTCTCATTAATTTAAATGAGCAAATTTGATATGATGCAAAATTTCATGAGCTTTAATTTTTTGTCTTCTAGTGACTGACAAAGAGAAAACTAGCAGATTTGTAATCATGCATTGCTATTGCGTTCTTACAAAACTTGATTTAAAAGCAAACAAAGCCTTGAAAATATGCTTACTTAAAAATCATCCATGGCCATTTTTGTTACAAGATTCAACCAGAATCTTGATCAAAATGTCAAGATTTTTGTTCCTTTCTTTTTATTTTTTTAAAATTAATTATGTCCCTTATTTTACTGGAATCAGTAAAAGGTAGTAGATAGTTGTTATGAAACACAGCCATGAAAATGAATCCCGAGCAGGCATTTTGACCCAAAAATTCTGTTATATCAGAAAAGTACCTTAAGCCAGTGAAACTGCACATGAATCTCTTTCCTTCGCTCACTGATTCTTACAGCAGAAAGGAATTGCCTATCCACAAATAGTTCCTCTGTCAGCTTCAGATGAGATTCTGTACTGGCCAGTAGCATTATCTATCACCTAGGAACCTCAGTGTTCAGATCTAAAAAAAAAAAAAAAGAAAAAAGAAAAAAATTAATTAAGGGTCTTGATATAATAAGCTAATGCTTCATGCTTCTTGCCTTCTAGAAATTCTTTGGGACTTAAGCATTTTATAGGTAATGTTTTAATAAAAAGGCCAAAACATAGCAAGGAGACCGGGAGAATCAGGATATTATTAAAAATGAAAATGTAAGGTAACATCATTATTGAGTAGTTGTTAATCCTGCATGTTTACTAATGACCATTTGCAACTCTCTCTAAATCTATCTCAATTTAAATAGATGCAATTTTCATCCTTCACACTAACTACTATGCTACTTTTGAACTCTAGACATTGTCAAAGGATCTGTTTAAACAATGGGGGTCTTGCTAGTGGAAATCCCAATGGGATGAAACCTGTCCTTTAAAAGTAACCAGATAGAAATGAGAATTGGGGCTGGGCACGGTGGCTCACGCCTTTAATCCCAGCACTTTGGGAGGCCGAGGCGGGCGGATCACAAGGTCAGGAGATCGAGACCATCCTGGCTAACACAGTGAAACCCCACCTGTACTAAAAATACAAAAAATTAGCCAGGCGCGGTGGCGGGCGCCTGTGGTCCCAGCTACTCGGGAGGCTGAGGTAGGAGAATGGCGTGGGCCCAGGAGGTGGAGCTTGCAGTGAGCAGAGATCACGCCACTGCACTCCAACCTGGGCGACAGAGTGAGACACCATCTCAAAAAAAAGAAAAGAAAAAGAAATGAGAATTGGGGAAAAGAGGCAAGATTGCGTGATGGCCTGGCCACATGTTTCTGGATGACAATGAACTAGTTCAAATGCACTAGTCATTTCAGAATGTGAAAGGAATTCCACTAAGCTCTAAGCTAGAAAACAGCCGCCAATGTTCTCACCGAGAAGCTCAGCATCGGTCTCGTTGTGTTGTAGGCCCAAGAATGACTGATCCCTCTGAAAGGGCTTCTGAAATCTCACCTCCTTTGTCTAATTGGCTGTATCAGTAAATTGCTGATGAGTTTTAGAGGTTACAGAACAGGAATAGGCTGCAGTTTTACAGAAAGGCAAGTGTGAGGTGATTAAACATTCACTGTCTCCCAGCACTTTTAATCCTTCTGACCAATTACCTGGAATATAACTTGGAGCAAGTGACAGAAAACGAGGTACCTACTGAGCCTGTGTGTGTGTTTTAAATACATATGTGTAACATATACTACAATTGCTCCTGAAGAGTTGTTTATTTCTGTTTTCTTTTTCTCCTTTTTGTTTTGATTTATTTGAAATTTTTGTGATAACTATACCTAATATCCTAGAAAAGGCTTCTTTCAATAACTTCTTAAGAAAGATTAGTAAGAATTCAAACTTGGATGGAAATTTGTACCAGATAAGGTATTTTCAAACCTAATCATTCAATGAGTTTTTAAATAAAAAATTAATGTGTTGATTTAATGAATAAATTGCTGAAAAAGATCTAGTTTTACGTTCTTTCTTTGCTAGAGTGCAGTGGCATGATCTCGGTTCACTGCAACTTCCACCTCCTTGTCAAGCAATTTTCCCACTTCAGCCTACTTGTAGCTGGGATTACAGGTGCCTGCCACTAGACGTGGCTAATTTTGTATTTTTAGTAGAGACGAGGTTTCACCACGTTGGCCAGGCTGGTCTTGAACTGCTGGCCTCAAGTTATCTGCCCACCTCAGCCTCCCAAATTGCTGGGATTACAGGCATGAGCCACTGCGCCCAACCTGGTTTTACTTTCTACTTCTCTTTACCTTGCATCTATGAAAGTATACAGACTTTGTCAAAATATTCATTATAGAAATCCAATTTTACAAGTAATCGTTGGCCATCTAATATATATTAAGATTGTTTCGGAAGTAAGAGTTATCATATGAAGAACAGGAGGAGTTTAACACATGGTCCCTGTTCTTGAGCCATCTATACAAGATTAAGATGATTCTTATGGAAAAGGTAATTAGAAATAAGTACAAAACAGTATGTTATCAGTTCCCAAAATGAATAAAATAGATGTTAAATGCTCTGAGAAGTTAGGGAGGTGTGTAGACTAGATGATTCTGGCAAATTTTTTAGGGGAAGAGGGACTCGAAGGATGGTTTTTGGATGGAAAGCATGAGATAAACAAGAATAAGAATTCCTGTAAGTTCAATAAGTTGAAAATTGGAAGCCCCAGCAATTTCTTTTTTGTCAGCAAAGGGAGCAGGTGGTCTTTCAAAGACAAGCTTGAGAACAAATTAGGCACTACAGCTTTTTCTTCATGGAAAAAAAGCAGTTGGCTCATTTCTCTCAAATCTTGGTGAAATTTTTGGGTAGGGAAATGTATGATTTGGAGACCTATGCGTTTCCTACAGAATACCTCCTGAAAGGATAGAAAAGAGAAGCTCATTGGAACCCAGTGGTGGGGTAGAATTCCCTGGAAGATGTCTTATTTACCCCTTATACCCAAACTGGAAGCCAAAGTAAGAACGAGTGAGCTCACTGAAATAAATGGGACCCAGCTAAAAACATACGGTGGAAACAGATGGGAGCTGCACAAGAAGAACTGGGGTCTCTGTAACTAATGCACCTTTCCCACTTTCCCTCTCCATGAGATCATGTTATTCATCTAAAACAAAGGCCAACAAGAGAGAAAAGACTGTCAATAAGTAGAATATTGTGAACCTTTCTGGTTTTTAAAAAGAAACCACAGAACTAGCTGGATTGAAGGAGCAAGCCTGAAAGCTGTGGGAAAGAGTACAACACATTTTATGAGGACCTTTCCTTTACAAATTCAATGACCATCTGCAAATACAGGGTTTGAGGATGAGAGCTTCCATTCTGCGCTGGAGGGACACCCCAGCTTTGGGCTTCCTGACAGTTCCTCCTTTCTTGAGTTCCTGTTTGGCTTGCTCTTGAAAAGGGCAGTAGGAGGACTGTGTCATCAATCATTGGGCCAGAAGGCATAGATTGTGGATTTCTAAACATGGATCTGAATGGAAGTGATATATTGGATTTTGGAGTTAGGTTTGTTTACTTGGTCTTGGTGTGTATATCGAATCTGGTATCCAGAGGACAAGAATAAGAGGAATCAAATATTTCTGAAGGAAATGGCAAACTAGAATTGGAATTTTCAAACCAATGCTCTCACTAAACTTTGGATCAAAATAACCTATAACAAATTCAATTAGGATTTGGAATTCCCTACCCAGCAAGAGAAGAATGCTCATTCTGTTGTACGATTCAGAGGCTGAACAACTGTGTAATAACTCCAACAAATTATTTTCAGTCAAAAATAAGGATTGCAATTTAAATATTGCTTATCCAACTTCATGTATACCTATAAAATCTTGAGTTATAGCTAATTAGCACCCCAGAGATGACTTAGAGTTTAAGATGAGTTTAGAAACTAGCAACTTAATGGGAGATTTGGAGTCTGTGTTTTATTTCTAACTTTAAAGTAAAGCCCAGGAATCAACATTAAAAAAAATACAACCCCAATAAAACTTTGAAAATCATATTTTGTGCTAAGGTCTGTAACTATATTTTCCATTTCTTGAGTGCCAGGTACTGTTGAGCGAACTGGACTTGAGCATTATATCATTTCTTACTCACAGAAGTACTTTGAGGGAGCAGCTGTTATTATCCTCATCTTAAAGATGAAATTGCTGGAATGCTGGTAAAGTGAAGTGACCAGGTCTTAGTAAATAACCACAGGGAAGAAGGACAACCTGGGTTTCTCCAACTCTGTATTTGATGATCACTGCAATATCTGCCAGCTTCTTGATTCTGGCTTAGGGTTGAAAAAATAATCATTTGAAGGTCAAGCAGCAAGGAAGACTGATTAGAATTCGAGAGGATACGCAGAGAAATAAACATAATTTGTGGTAAAATAAAACAAAGCAAACACAACAACAACAACAAAAAACCCAAAAAACGTAACTCTCCAGGAAAGTTTAACTTTTTTCCAAATGCTAGTAAAATACTGATACGACCTGTGATGTGGTCATATAAACAGACCATTGGAAGGGTCCATTTTTATCAGCCCCATTGCAGAATTTGTCTGAATGAAAATGTGTCCATAATCAATGATAATGATTCCTCTGTGGTTTGGGAATGACCTGTTCTAGGAAAATGAATTTTCTAGATGGTTCTTATCAGTCCATCTGAATACCAAACCTAATCACTTCGGATAGAAATATTTCTAAAATGTACTTCCTATTATTCATGCCTTCTACAAGAGATTATACTGAGTATTTACTTTTTCTGATGATTTGTCATTCGCTCTTGTCCTGGCTGTAATATTACTGATAGCCACTCAGAGGCAACCGGGGGCGGCAGCCCACGACTTACACACTCAATGGCCCTGTATTGCTGTGGTTTTACTTCTTATGTTTGCTTTTTGTTAATTTTCTTCTATTTTTCTTTCTTCCTTGCCCCAATCTCTCACCTTCCTGTTGCTCTCCTGCCTTTTCCACTTGCCTTCCTTTTCTCCCTGCTTCCATTCTTTACTTATCCAAAACGTATGTATTGAGAGCTACCATTACCAGCAAGGAGCTAAGCAGTGGGAATGCATCAGGGAACAAGATACAGTCCGTGTCTTTGAACAGTTTGCTGTCTCTTACTATTACTATTATTTTTCTGAGACGGAGTCTTGCTCTGTTGCCCAGGCTGGCATGCAGTGGCATGATCTTGGCTCACTGCCACTTCTGCCTCCCAGGTTCAAGCAATTCTCATGCCTCAGCCTCCCGAGTAGCTGGGGATTGCAGGTGCCCACCACCACCCCAGTTAAATTTTGTATTTTTATTAGCAAAGGGGTTTCACCATGTTGGCCAGGCTGATCTCGAACTCCTGGCCTTGTGATCCACCCGCCTCAGCCTCTCAAAGTGCTGGGATTATAGATGTGAGCCACCGTGCCTGGCCAGTCACAGTGTCCCTCAGTGGGCTCAAAGCAGCTTGCTGTCTTGAGCTCTCAGGCATCACCAGCTCTGGTTCCCTTTGTGCCTCTAGAGTGAACCCCTGCATGTTCTGATTGGCTGATTTCACCATGCTCCACAAACTTCCACCTCAAATGAGAATAAATAGCCTCTGTGTCCAGGCTTGAGAGATCTATGGGGATTTTATGAGAATCAGTGATTTTAAATGATTTTTAGCATCTGTTACAACTTACTATTGAAACAGCGTTATGTGGTGAAAAGAACTTAGACATTTACTCTGCCGTTTACAGGCTCTGTGACCTCAGCCAAGTCACTCCACTTTTTCAATCCTTGATATTATCATCTGCATACCGAGAATGCGGTGAGGGTTCAATGCTAAAATACGCTTCAATTTCAAACCCAATGCTGGGCATAATATTAATAGTATTTACAATTTTTACTGTGTTTGAGGAGAAGGACTTTTTATTTTCTTTTTGTAAAATGAGATTTTTAAGTAACTTTTTGTTCTATTTTTATTTTTTGACTGATGACAGAAGCAACGTATGTCTCATTGTGGAAAATTTGGAAGTCATAGACTGCAAAAAAGCACGGTAAAATATTTTCTTTTGACATTTTTCTATACATATCTATATTTTCCCACATAAATGAGATAAACTATCTAGTCAACTGCATTTCCTAAATTTTCTACAAACTAACTTGCAATACATGTGTGGCCAAATACATAAATCTTTTCCATTGTCAATGGTGTGTTGATAAACATTCTCCAAAAAGCCCTGATTTCCAACATTTACCAATTAATGTGGTATAAATACTTCTTTCATGACTGAAGTCAGCTT
>NW_012115722.1:3190266-3195629 GCF_000951035.1 Colobus angolensis palliatus | reverse complement strand
TCACCATGTTGGCCAGGCTGGTCTCTAACTCCTGTCCTCAAGTAGTCCACCCACCTCGGTCTCCCAAAGAGCTGGGATTACAGGCATGAGCCACCGCACCCAGCTTGGGGCCACTTGTTTTTCAGTTTCATTTCCATAAACAAGTATTAAAATTTCTGAGTAATTATGAAAATCAATATAAGTATAATATTACTGACTGTGAATACTCTCTATATTCTCTATACATGAGTACTCTCTATATATGAGATGAGGTCTTAGCTTCATGTGTTTTTCTATTAGCTAATATTATTCTAGTACTATGTGTGGAAAATTTTTTCCTTTCTTTTTCTTTTGCTTTTGATATGGTTGCTGCTTTTACTATATATTGCATGCTAGTATTTATTAGAATCTGTTTTTAGAATATTCTACTTTTTTGTATCTCTCTCTGTTCTCCTGCCAGTCCCAGACTATCTAAATTATTTTGGCCTTATCAGCTACTAAGCTTGTTGAAGATGGTGGTTATGTGTTTTTATCAAAGCACTCCCCCGGGCCAAGAGAGGTGCCTTCTATATGGTGGATTCTCAGAAAATATGTGTTATTGGTATGTTATTTCCTGGAAATGTTAGTCCTTCAAGGGACCTTGATGTTTTAAGGGATGTACCAAGTCCTCATTGAACCCAAATATTTAGTAACAATTCTCTAGAATTTTGGCCCTAAAAGTAATATTTGAACGTCTGTATTCATTATCTAGTGCTATGCAACAAGCCAAAACTGAGGTTTGGAATCAGTAAGATTTCTCGATTCCCATTACTCTTTGCAGTTGCTTGAATGGTTCCTCTGCTTGTTTCAGCTGGGCTCACTCTTGAGCCTGCATGGAGCTAGAGGAACAGCTATAATGATTGGACCTCTCTCTCCATACGATCTTTCACCCTCAAGGAGGCTAGACCTGGCTGTCTTAGGTGGTGACAGAAACATTTCAAGAAGGCAATACCCATAGTGATTGCTTGTCAAGCCTCTGCTTGCAGCATATTTGTTGATGTCTCACTGGCTAAGACACATCACATGGCCAAGCCCAGTGTTCATGTGAGAGGAGATGACACAGGGTGGTAGAATATGGGGGATGTGATTCACTGGGGGAGGGAAGGATGTGATTCACTGGGGGAGGGAGGGATGTGACTCATTGGAGGGGGAGACATTAGCATATTTGTCTATAGCAATATTTCTTTCTTTTTTTTTGATCCAATCTGGTCACACAGTTGGCCTCCATGTAAATGGAGTAATAAACAATGGCTTATCCAGAGCATCTAATGATAGAAACAAAAGTGTATTTTTAGGCAGATCATCACTTCTTATATTCTTGGCACACATGATTTTATGTACATGTGTTATTTATACACCAGTGCAGGAGAACTAGAGACTCCTTGCAATGAAAAGCAGATTCACGATTAAGTATTAGAAATGCTCAAAAGCCTTGAAGGCTAATGTTAACTTTTTTGTTTTAATTGAACATTCAATTTAACCTTGAGCTTCCTAGGAATCAAGGCAAAAAGGGAGAAACGTGATAGGTGTGTGCTCTTTATTACTTACTTTAGCAAGTAAGTAAGTAGAGGGCTGTGTATTCCACAAAGCCTCACTGAGAGTACAGAAACCTTTTTCATACATCCTGTAATAAAAACCAAAGGCATGACATCAAAATGAGACTCAGTGGAGATGTTTTTGACACCAGGTAAACTATGGGATGAAGGAATGCAGATTTCTGGTCATTAACACTACAGACAGAGAACTTTGAACTTTGAATACTGAAGATTATCAATGCAACCTTAGACCACAGAGACTAACCTTTGAATACCTAAAATTATAAGTGCAACACCAGACCACATGAACACCATCAGAGATACTTGGGGCCACTTGTTTTGGTTTTGTTTTGTTTTGTTTTTTTTGAGGTGGAGCCTCATTCTGTTACCCAAGCTAGAGAGCAGTGGCGTGATCTCAGCTCATTGCAGCCTCCACCTCCCGGGTTTAAGTGATTCTCCTGCCTCAACCTCCCGAGTAGCTGGGATTACAGGTGCCTGCCACCATGCCCAACTAGTTTTTGTATTTTCAGTAGAGGTGGGGTTTCACCATGTTGGCCAGGCTGGTATCTAACTCCTGACCTCAAGTGATTCACCCACTTTGGTCTCCCAAAGAGCTGGGATTACAGACGTGAGCCACCACGCCCAGCTTGGGCCACTTGTTCTTCAAACACGTCATCCACTCCCCACTACCGCAGAATGCCCCCTCCTCAGAATGTCACTCAAATGCACCCTCATCAGAATCCCTCCCTGACCATGCAGTCAAATTAGTGGCTCTTCCCATATCCCCCATCAATGTTCATGTAAATATTCATTTACCCTGCTATATTTTCCTAATGGCTGATGTCACCACTCTGCAATTACAAGATCTACTGAATACTGCACTGTTGCAAACAGTGCAACATCAATGTTCCACAGTGACCTTTCTCTGATTGGAGACTTAACGTCAGTTTTGCTGGAGCTCTGATCAATCATTTTTATGAAGGTATTAGATGCAGAAAATTTAAGACAATGTGAAAGTGGGTCTAAAGTTCTTTTTCATACAGTAGCTACTGCCTGTGCAGGCTGGATCTGCTGTGAGGATAAGTACAAGCAGTGAAGGTGGTCAGAGAGAGCTGTGTTTCAGTGTCACTTGGATGCCAATCTTAGCTCTGTCACTCTCTAGTTGTGTGGCTTTTGGTGACTTCTGCCCTCAATTTTCTCAGAGGCTAAATGGGGATAACGATCATGCCCATTTAGAAGATGGTTTTGAAGATTCAGTAACTTAACACATAGAAGGCGCACACATTGCAAATTTTTTCTTTCTTGCTGTAATTCTGAAAGAGGCAGGAGTTGACAAAAAAGAGATTGAGCTTTTTTTTTCTGAAGGCAATTTATTGGACTACCACAGGGATGTTTATTTTCTTAACTAGAGGTCATGAGACACGAAGACCACTAATGAGTGAAATTGGTGGCTGGGGGAGTCAAGGGCTTTCCTCACTTCTTCCAAGTTCTTCTTAGACTGGGAAAAGAAAAAAAGGAAAATAAACAAAAAACAAAAAAAATGGTTCCCTGTAAATTTTATGACTGCCGTGTCAAAAGTCTTCTATCCAAATCGCAGTAAATATTCTAATGAAGTCTGGAAAGAAAGCCATTTGTAATGGCTCGGGGCAGAGTATTAAGATAGCCTGTTTCTAGTTAGCCGGTCATTAGAGAGATCTAACATGCATGGGAAATGGTTTCCTGTTCTAAGTGCTTTAAAACCAAGTTTTAGGAAACCCCGTTTCCTGCCGGCTCATTTGGAGACAACAGTGTGCCAACCGGTCAGATTTTTCAGAAGGCCAAGTGGTCACCTTCTCAGCTGCAGTTTAGTTTCACTGCAGCAGGCTCTACCAGGGAGAGTGGGCTTTGCATCTCAGGGGTCCTGGCAGGGAGTAGATAGCTCCACATAGCGAGGACATCTGGACGAGGCAGCACTGAAGGCTGTCCTTGGCCTCTGTTGTAAATGCATTGGGATTGAGTGATTCATGGGATGAATCAAAACCTACAGGAGAATCTTCCAGCCATCAGCCTAGATACATCTATCTAGAAACGGACTGAGGGGGCTGGTGAGAAAATGGTGGATAAACTCCCTGGTTTGGGAGGGACGGGGTAGCTGATGAGAGAGGAAATTCTTTTGGCTACCTGATGTGCTGTGCATTAAAATGGGATTTTCCAAAACAAGGAAGTCCCAGAGACTTCAATTAGGATGTAGATGAAAGTATTTGCTAATCAAATCCATTTGTTTTCTTTGGTGTGTGAGGTGAGGACCAATACTGTACTTGGAAGCAGGAAATTGATGGTTCCAGGAAGACTGCACATTTCCTCACCTTCAGAAGACACCCGCTCTAACAGCTGCCCAAATCAAAGAGGAAAATCCTTAGCCCCACAGTTTTCATTGCAGCCTCACCCAGTAAAGGGCCCACCTCCAGGCATCCTACTATTCTCTGAGAGGGAACAGCCAATCATAAGCACTTTACACACTTTCAAAACTAAGTGTGAGGGCAATGCAATGAGAAAGTAGTTTTATTATTCTTCATGGTAAATTACATTTGAGGGCCCAATTCTTCACTGCTCACTTCATCCACATTTTTGCCATAGCCTCATTTTGGGCAGAACTTCCTTTCGTATCTCTTGACTTGACTTTAGCTTTTGGCCAGCAACACATAATTAAAAGTACACAGTGCCAGTTCTGAGCCCTGGACTTCAAAGGCCACGTTTCTTCCTGCCTTTTTGCAGCTCTGCTCTCACCTTGAGGACCAACTAGTCTGCTGGTTGCAGGAGGATGATGAGAGACACCTACAGTAGACTCACCACTACTAACCCACAGACTGCAGTGAGAAGCAAAGCCTCCACTGCCAACACTCAGATGCATGAGAATAAATAACTGCTGTTTTAAGGCTCTGAGTTTTGGGGCAGTTTGTTACAGTACAATAGCTAACTGATACATCCTCATTTTACAAATAAAGACTTGGAGATCTTAGTAACGGTTTTCCCAAAGCACAGAATTGTTAGCTGACTGAATCAAGATTCAAACCTAAGCTGAGTGCCTGTAATCCCAGCACTTTGGGAGGCCAAGGCAGAAGGATCACTTGAGGCCAGGAGTTCAAGACCAGCCTGTGCAACATAGTGAGATCCCCATCTCTACAGAAAATTTTTTTTTTAAATTATCTAGATATGGTGTCTTATGCTGTGGTTCTAGCTACTCAGGAAGGAGGCTGAGGTGACAGAATTGCTTGGACCCAGGAGTTGAAGGCTGCAGTGACCTATAATCATGCCACTCCAGCCTGGGCAACAGAATAAAATCTCATCTTTTTTTTTTGTTTGTTTTGAGACGGAGTCTCGTTCTGTCACCCAGGCTGGAATGCAGTGGCGCCACCTCGGCTGACAGCAAGCTCCGTCTCCCGGGTTCACGCTATTCTCCTGCCTCAGCCTTGCCTCCCGAGTAGCTGGGACTATAGGCGCCCACCACCACACCCAGCTAATTTTTTTTTTTTTTTTGTATTTTTAGTAGAGACGGAGTTTCACCGTATTAGCCAGGATAGTCTCTGTCAGGCCTCTGAGCCCAAGCCAAGCCATCGCATCCCCTGTGACTTGCACGGATATGCCCAGATGGCCTGAAGTAACTGAAGAATCACAAAAGAAGTGTAAATGCCCTGCTTCGCCTTAACTGATGACATTCCACCACAAAAGAAGTGAAAATGACAGGCCAGGCGCGGTGGCTCAAGCCTGTAATCCCAGCACTTTGGGAGGCCGAGACGGGTGGATCACGAGGTCAGGAGATCGAGACCATCC
>NW_012115722.1:3180733-3189211 GCF_000951035.1 Colobus angolensis palliatus | reverse complement strand
CTGAACTCGTGATTCACTCGCCTCGGCCTCCCAGTGTGCTGGGATTACAGGCGTGAGTCACCGCGCCTGGCCTCTTTTTTTTTTTTTTTCATTAAAACCTAGAGACATTCTTAACCATTACGTTAAACTATCCTTCCAAGTCTTACTGATGAGTTAGAAATTCCCTGGAAGTTTTTAAAATTTTGACTTTTCTTTCTCTCTTTCTTTTCTTTTCTTTCTTTCTTTTTGGAACAGGCAGGATGAAGAAGAAAGCCCTAGAGACCTCATCTCATCCTCTATCTTTTGACCTAACTGCAGAGCTTGTCACCACTCCACATGTCATCTTATTTCTGCCAGGCCTTGGCCTTATTTCCTACCGTTCTTTTCCAGCTACGTTGATTTCTAGGGATAGATACTTGCATTTTAACAAGGGAAACACAATAGAATTTCAGATAAGTTGCTAGGCACTTGGGATGAAATGTTTGGTCTGCCTAGCACACCTCAAATCTCAATCCACAGATACTGTTAGGCAGGTCTTGGTGGAATGATAAAGATAGCATCACAGATAGACAAAGCTTGGGCTGAGAGGTCAGGACATCTACACGCCAGGCCCATTTGTGCCACTAACTCCCTGTGTGAACTCAAAAGGCTCCCTGTCTGATACAGTCTGGCTCTGTGTCCCTACCCAAATCTCCTGTCAAATTGTAATCTTCAATGTAGGAAGAGGGGCTTTGTGGGAGGTGATTGGATCATGGGGGTGGACTTTCCCCTTGCTGTTCTCATGAGAGTGAGTGAGTTCTCACGAGATTTGGTTGTTTAACAGTGTGTAGCACCTTCCCATTCACTTGCTGTCTCCTGCTCAGCCATGTAGGGTGTGCCTTCTTCCTCCTCTCCTCCATGATGCTTGTAAGTTTCCTGAGGCTGCCACAGCCATGCTTCCTCTGCAGCTTGCAGAACTGTGAGTCAATTAAACCTCCTTTCTTCATGAATTACCCAGTCTCAGGTAGTTCCTTATAGTAGTGCGACCATGGACTAATATACTGTCTCTCTGTGGACCTTAATTTCCCCAGTAGTCACAGGAGGGGTTGTCAAGAAGGCATAATCTTTTTGATTTCTTTCAACTTTATCGTGCTCTCACTCTCTGCCACCAACCACAAGGGCCCAGAAGATCCAGGCAGTCCCACAAATACTGAGCTGGAGTCGAGTTTCCCCCCGTTTAGATTATCAGACCTGAACCTGTTATTTTAATGATGTGCTCTGAACAACCCAAGATTTCATGTCACTGGGTATAGCATAGATATAATTTGGAAAAGAAGAGGTTTCTACGAAGTACAATAACATTCCCCATTATTTATTTTTAAAATCTTTTTAAATAAAGATTGTGCATTTAAAGTTGTATTTGATTGAACAACGGTCCTTTTTTTTAAAATTTTCACTGACAAAAGCTATGAATTATTAATTTCTGTCATTGTATTCACTGAACAAATGTAATTGCAAGTAAATGTCTAAAGTTAATGAAAAAATTAAGAAAAAAGGATTTCTTTATAAGAATTAATAAAACATTTCCACAAACCTCTTTGAAATCATGATTATGAAGGCTTGCAACACTTCTTTGAAGCTGCATACCCAGAGCAAAGAGGCTTGGGCTCTGCTCTTCCTGTGGTGTGAAGGATGAAAACATTCTATTACGATTGTGCCAGCTGTGGAAATCAACACACACAAGGATCCTAACCTTAACCCTCCCATTATGCCAGTTCTGTTGTAACTGTCTTTCATTCTTTCAGAGTCACCTTTCATTTATGGGAGGTCACAAGAGCTCTTCCTCTTGTACTTTGGCTACTATTGTAACTGTTTAATATTGTTATATTCACATACCACAGAAAAAAGTGATGCTTTCATTTCCAAAAGAGAGAAATGAAAGAAAAGAAGTGAAAGAAAGATGAGAAATTAAAAATAAAAGTGTATGGAAACATACAGGGATTGGATCTCTGAATTAAGCTGGCATTTAGCCTTAAAGCAGAGAACTGAAATAATTTAATGTCTCACCCCTCAAACATCCTATAAGTCCTTACCAACACCTGGATAAAACCAGAACTAATCTTCCAACACCATCTAGTTCCCAACTCAGTTGAGGAGCTCACCTCTCCTTCCTCACCCTGTTCCCCACATCATCTACTCCTATCCTGTTAGTACAGTAGTAAAAACTGCAAATCCAATACAGGGATACCTGGGTTCTGATTCAAGCTCTGTCCCATTCGTTTTGGGTCCTGGGGCACAGGCAAGTCCCTGCTCCCACTCAGAGACTCATGTAAAAGTAGAGACAATAATACTTGCCTTGCCTCCCTCATAGAATAGGTGTGAGTGCTGAGGAAAATTAAACCCATTGTCAATGAGATATAAATGTAAACAAAAAAGATGTTTTATTATTTCAATTCTTTTAGTCTCTGAGGAAATCCCAGAAGCCACTCAGCAGTGCAGCATGGTAGTTTTCATATCAAAATGGAAGCTGGAAGCAAGTTGAGTTTCCTGGGATCAGAGCTATGCCACATTTTCCAGCATCTTCTGCAGGTAAAGTGGAACCATATGTAGAGTACACCAAGTCTTTATAGATTACAAAGTCACCAGTTGTACCGACATTGGGTATTTGAATCACCATGTAGAAGTGCACCTTCTGAACATCCAGTAGGTCTATGATATAAGCAACAGATAGACCCTTACTGTGTTAAGCCACTGAAATTTGGGGCTGTTTGTTACACCAGCTAGTGTAATTTATTCTTGCTAATTCACCAGAGTAGACCTATGAGATACTTGAGTGCAAATCTACAGTCAGTGTATGTCAAAACTAAGTGAGTCATTTTTTTTCTGGGGCTATTTCAAAACCATTTTTCTGGGATAATTGGCTCTCAACTTGTACAATATAAAGAGAGGTTTATGTTGGGAAAACTCTATCCTTGTGGAGTAACTGCTGTCATAGGCAGATTTAACAAGAATCTCTTGATAGGAAACTACCAGGGTGCCACATCCTTAGTCACCTCCTGTAGCCAACACAACCATATTGCAACCAAGAGATGCTTGGTGGGGGTGAGAGCCTGTGTGCGGTTTATGATTCTGAGGATTGCGATGCAGGATCTTTTCTTTTCTCTCTAGTATTGCCAAAGAAACATCAATGACCAAATAGGGGCAAAAGAGAATCATATTTTGAGTGCTCTCTTGTTCTCTCTCTCTCTCTCTCTCTCTCCCCCCGCCCCCCGCCGCCCCAACCCCAGGCATCCGCCTCCCAGATCTAAAGACTTTTGGAACATAAAAAAGAGGTTAAGTGAAAAGGCATATTCCTATCATTTACCCAAATGTGCGCATTTCAATCTATGGATAACAGCGGCTCCAAATTACCCCCAGACCAACACACTATCCTTATTTAAGGGATCCTCTTAACTCTTACCCTGAAGTCTCCATAAATCTGCCTGATATATAGATGTCAGGCATTTTCTGGCAGTTGAAACATGAAACATGACATCAGCTGGGGATTAAGTTACAACTCATAAAGACCATGTTTATTTGCTGGTTCTGTTTAAAAATTTTTCCACTATCATTTTACTCAAATGGCCTCCTATTTTATGAGAAATAAAGTTAGAACTAATGAAGGAAGGTCTTTCTGAGCTCAGCTGGACATACAGGCTGTGGCCGTCTTTGTTGTAACCAAATATTTAAATTATTTAGAGCCAATTGTAACCTAATGTGTTGATGAAATGACACCACAAGCTAATATAGAGACTTCAAACACAAAAATGAGAGGAGGAATCTGAGAACTAAAGAGGGAGAGATGTTAAAAATTGGAAGAAGAAGGCCAAGTTCAAGGAAGCAGCCTGGCCGAGGACCTGCGATGCTCCCCCGGTCAGCCGCCCTTGAATCTCAAAGGGAGCTCTGAGCCATTTGAAGGAGCACTCCAGGCACGTGGACAGAGGGAGGGCCCCCTACTGCATCCCTCTGTCCATTGCCTAGTGAGGAATATTAGAGTCACTGACCAGGGGCTCTATTTTCAAATAGCAGCAGTTGATATGAGAATAAATGCCTCTTGTTTAAGGGTTCTGGGAGACAAGAACAGCTATGATAGAAACAAAGTTTTTGTAATTAGAAAATCTGGAATTTATACCTTGCGACCAACCCTCTCTCAACAGCCACCCCTCCAAACCAACAAACAATTTCACAAGATGAATTGAATATTCAGAGTATGAACACGAGTCTTTGTGCCTCAAGTGTTCAACTCAACGTAGATGCTCAGTAAAATTTGTTGAATTAAATTCTACTCATCCAACGAATCTGGTCATGTATACAATGAGGTACATGCCTGAATCATTTTATTTTAGTAGTGTTGGGAAGCCCCTAGCCTCTTTCCCTGCAAATTTCCTTCCAGAAAGTATGCCATTACTATTTTTTTTTAAATTATGCCTAGCATTTTATTTTAGTAGCAATGGAAATTTCCTTTCCTGAGAATATGCTTTCCATAAATTTTAACACAATCGTTGTTCTTTTCTTTCATTCTTTTTTTTTCTTTCTTATGCTTTTTGCTTTATTTGAAGTGTCTATTGCAGTAAAAAAATAATCCCGTAAGAGATGTTAAAAGGCATTCTTAGCATCCTGTAGTGAATCAAATGGATTTTCTCCCTGGTTGGATCGATGGAGCATCCTGCTAGCCCTAGAGGCCTGATCGGATAGTGGGGCCAAGTTTCAAGAGGGAAAATGAGCACCAACTTCAGGTTGTCTCAATTGTAGAATGCCTCACGCTGGCTGAGACACTGGATAACAGGTTTTCCAAGGAGGACGTTTCCCACTTGTTATGGAAAACCATCTCTAATATTGGAAGAGATTCCACATGTTGTCAGTACAGTATTGTCTCAGTCTTGCTTTGGGATTCTAGATCAGGAATCAGCAAGTTATGGCCTACAGGCCAAATCTGTATGACTTTATAAGATCCATGAGCTAAGAATAGTATTGACATTTTTAAGTGATTAGGAAAAAAAGTCTAAAACAGAACAATATTTTGCGATATGTGAGAATTATAAGAAATTCAAATTCAGTGTCCATGAATAAAGATTTGCTGAGAAATCAACCATGCTTTTTCATTTACATGTTTTCTACAGTGACTTTGCAGACTCAAGGACAGACTTGAAGGGATGCAAGATAGACCTTGCAGTCTGTAAAGCTTAGAATATTCACTATCTGATTCTTTGACAGAAAGTTTGTCAATCCCTGTTGTAATTGGGCATTTCATGGCTTACACAATATGGTAGTTGTGGCAGTCTTACTTTTCTCAACTTTATTTATTGGTGACATCTTTTTAAGCAAATCTCATTCGCCAGGCTGGGCAATTTTGTGTCTGTGTATGGTAAAATGGTAAAATATACGTAACATAAAGTTTACTATTTTAAGCATTTTTAAGTGTAAAATTCAGTGGTAGTAAGGACATTTACAAAGTTGTGCAATCATCACCATTATCCATTTCCAGAACATTATTATCATCCCTAACAGAAATTCTGCACCCATTAAACAATAACTCCCTATGCACTTGCCCTCAGCTCCTGATAACTTCCATTCTGCTTTCCATCTCTATGAATTTGCCTGTTTTAGATGCATCAGACCAATAGGATCATACATGTGGCCTTTTGTTTCAGCTTCTTTCACTTAGCATCATGTTTTCAAGATTCATTCATGTCATAGCTGGATGAGGACTGTATCCTTTTTAAGACTGAATACTATTCCATTATGTTTCTGTATCATTGGGTATATGTACACCACTGGATATTCATTTTTAGCCAAGGCTGCATTGTGTGGGATATGATTCTTCGAATTCACTCAAATACACGGTATCCATGTGGGAGCAACAGGCCAAGGCCTTTGTGCTCAGAGAGAAGTTAAGGGCAGGGAAGGAGGCCTCCGTTTCTGGACATATGCACCTTCATCCACCTCTGGATAAAATCAAGTGATCCAAGCAATTTTTGGCTCATACACTTACTTCTGTGTATGTTTTAATGTCTTAGGGAGTGTATTAGTCCATTATCACACTGCTATAAAGAACTACCTGAGACTGGGAAACTTATGAAGAAAAGAGGTTTAATTGACTCACAGTTCTGCATGGCTGGGGAGGCCTCAGGAGATTTACAATCATGGCAGAAGACAAAGGAGAAGCAAGGCACGTCTTACCATGGCAGAGCAAGACAGAGAGCGAGAGAGCAAAGCGGGAAGTGCCACACTTTTAAACTATCAGATCTCGTGAGAATCACTTAGTATCAAAAGAATAGCAAGGGGGAAATCCGCCCCCATGATCCAGGCACTTCCCACCAAGCCCCTCCTCTGACACGCAAGGATTACAACTTGACATGAGATTTGGGTGGAGGCACAGAGCTAAACCACATCAGGGAGCAAGCAGGTGATGGAACTTTCTAAGCATTTTCTTAAGTTTAGAGAAAATCTAGGAATCTTCGAGATAAAAGCTTTCTTCACAGAGAAATATCTATGAGATATTTCAAATAGAGATGACTCCATCAATTTCCACCACCTAAGCCCTTTGAATGCATGTAAGAAAAGATATCCTTCTGCATTGGGAGTGACTATGTATACATTGGATATATGTTATCAAATTGTAGTGCTGTGAGTTAAGATAATCTCAACTAGAAAAGTCTTAACCAAAAGCAACGTTCTTTAAACAATGTCTATTGAGTACATTAGTTCCCATGCTAGGCACAGAAAAGATAGATATGGACATGGTAGATTTCATGACATCAAGAAACGTTCATTCTTGTACCTCAATTTCCAAACTGTGCACTGAGATACCCAGGATGCTGCAGTGAATTCACATGGGAACTGTCTGATATTTTAAATTTTTGAGGAAAACACAGTAACATTTGTCAGACGCTGTGCAGACTACTAGCTTGAGGTAGTTTTAACTTATTTTTAACGTTAGATTACAGTATATTTTTGTGGATGACAGTCTATCTTTAGGCCTGGTGCAGTGCCTCACACCTGTAATCCCAGCACTTTGGGAGGCCAAGGTGGGTGGATCATGAAGTCAGGAGCTCAAGACCAGCATTCCAGACCAGCCTGACCAACATGGTGAAACCCTGTCTCTACTAAAAATACAAAAATTAGCCAGGTGTGGTGGTGGGTGCCTGTAATCTCAGCTACTCAGAAGGCTGAGGCAGAGAATTACTTGTACTCGGGAGGTGGAGGCTACTGTGAGCTGAGATTGTGCCACTGCACTCCAGCCTGGGAGACACAGTGAGACTCCATCTCAAATAAATAAATAAAATAAGATAGTCTATCTTTGTGAGGCTCGATTTTCAGAGGCTATGTTAAAAAGCAAGAACCATGTGAAGATCAGTGTGGAACAGAAATAGTGCTGGCGTCCAATCTGATGTTAAAACTTGACACATCACAGACATCTCATTAGTAATTGTGAGTATTAGAAAATAAACAGATCTTTTTTTCTAACAAATGTTGTGTAATTTTTAAAAATGCCCACTGAGGTTTTTGGACGCTCATTCTTGTTTGGCCCTCACTACTTACTAAAGGGAACTGATGGGTAATTCTTTTGAACTAGGAGCACTAAGAAGAAATTACTGAGCCACGAAGGGCACTACAAATTGAGAAGGTTGTTGAACCTCTGATCTTGTGAATCAAGCATGCTACTCATGTTGAATATGAACACTTTTTAAATTAAACAAAAGCAAAAGACAAAGGCTATATGGTATGTAAACAATGCAACAACCAGCAATGTCACTGCTGTTATAATTCAAGGATAATCAATGTGATGCCATCGGCATTAATGACACAGAGTCAATATGCACAAACTTAGTATAAGCCTAATTATGAGCATCTCTTTGCATAAAACTGAAAATATTGAAAATGTTGACTTTGGGGAGGTACCCTTGGATCAAAACTCCTGAAGAAGTCAATAATCTATTATGATTTTCATTTTGCAGAAGTAGTGCTATTATTTCAAGGGGTCTCAAAAATCAATTTGGCATTCAGTATATCTGTGTAATAATGACATCCTAATTAAAAATCCCAATCTGAGTAGTACAAAGGATGATGTTTAATCTCTAATCAATGAACACCAAGTCCAGAAGTTATAGATGCAATAACCCTTTTTAATGAACTTCAGTACTTTTCTCAGATTTGATCTGCTTTTCTCTTGCAGTTTTGGAAGCCTTTTCTGTCTGAGAACATATCTGAGGAAGTGGAGACAATTTGGTGCAACAAGCACATAAATTAAAGCGAGTAACATCAAAGAAAAATACCCTCAGAGTTATGCGGGTTTCTTTTTAATTGGAATTTATAATTGCTCCTAATTATAGGACATACTTTAAATGTTACTTTGAGAGGCTGAAGGAGGAGGTGGAGCCCTGTCCACTCTAGCCTTATGCGCTATAACCTTGATGTTTTAATTAGATATTATTTTGAAATATGTAAAAGGGATTTACATACTCCGTGAAACATATCTTT
>NW_012115722.1:3113355-3180683 GCF_000951035.1 Colobus angolensis palliatus | reverse complement strand
CCACTCAGCAGTGCAGCATGGTAGTTTTCATATCAAAATGGAAGCTGGAAGCAAGTTGAGTTTCCTGGGATCAGAGCTATGCCACATTTTCCAGCCTCTTCTGCAGGTAAAGTGGAACCATATGTAGAGTACACCAAGTCTTTATAGATTACAAAGTCACCAGTTGTACCGACATTGGGTATTTGAATCACCATGTAGAAGTGCACCTTCTGAACATCCAGTAGGTCTATGATATAAGCAACAGATAGACCCTTACTGTGTTAAGCCACTGAAATTTGGGGCTGTTTGTTACACCAGCTAGTGTAATTTATTCTTGCTAATTCACCAGAGTAGACCTATGAGATACTTGAGTGCAAATCTACAGTCAGTGTATGTCAAAACTAAGTGAGTCATTTTTTTTCTGGGGCTATTTCAAAACCATTTTTCTGGGATAATTGGCTCTCAACTTGTACAATATAAAGAGAGGTTTATGTTGGGAAAACTCTATCCTTGTGGAGTAACTGCTGTCATAGGCAGATTTAACAAGAATCTCTTGATAGGAAACTACCAGGGTGCCACATCCTTAGTCACCTCCTGTAGCCAACACAACCATATTGCAACCAAGAGATGCTTGGTGGGGGTGAGAGCCTGTGTGCGGTTTATGATTCTGAGGATTGCGATGCAGGATCTTTTCTTTTCTCTCTAGTATTGCCAAAGAAACATCAATGACCAAATAGGGGCAAAAGAGAATCATATTTTGAGTGCTCTCTTGTTCTCTCTCTCTCTCTCTCTCTCTCCCCCCGCCCCCCGCCGCCCCAACCCCAGGCATCCGCCTCCCAGATCTAAAGACTTTTGGAACATAAAAAAGAGGTTAAGTGAAAAGGCATATTCCTATCATTTACCCAAATGTGCGCATTTCAATCTATGGATAACAGCGGCTCCAAATTACCCCCAGACCAACACACTATCCTTATTTAAGGGATCCTCTTAACTCTTACCCTGAAGTCTCCATAAATCTGCCTGATATATAGATGTCAGGCATTTTCTGGCAGTTGAAACATGAAACATGACATCAGCTGGGGATTAAGTTACAACTCATAAAGACCATGTTTATTTGCTGGTTCTGTTTAAAAATTTTTCCACTATCATTTTACTCAAATGGCCTCCTATTTTATGAGAAATAAAGTTAGAACTAATGAAGGAAGGTCTTTCTGAGCTCAGCTGGACATACAGGCTGTGGCCGTCTTTGTTGTAACCAAATATTTAAATTATTTAGAGCCAATTGTAACCTAATGTGTTGATGAAATGACACCACAAGCTAATATAGAGACTTCAAACACAAAAATGAGAGGAGGAATCTGAGAACTAAAGAGGGAGAGATGTTAAAAATTGGAAGAAGAAGGCCAAGTTCAAGGAAGCAGCCTGGCCGAGGACCTGCGATGCTCCCCCGGTCAGCCGCCCTTGAATCTCAAAGGGAGCTCTGAGCCATTTGAAGGAGCACTCCAGGCACGTGGACAGAGGGAGGGCCCCCTACTGCATCCCTCTGTCCATTGCCTAGTGAGGAATATTAGAGTCACTGACCAGGGGCTCTATTTTCAAATAGCAGCAGTTGATATGAGAATAAATGCCTCTTGTTTAAGGGTTCTGGGAGACAAGAACAGCTATGATAGAAACAAAGTTTTTGTAATTAGAAAATCTGGAATTTATACCTTGCGACCAACCCTCTCTCAACAGCCACCCCTCCAAACCAACAAACAATTTCACAAGATGAATTGAATATTCAGAGTATGAACACGAGTCTTTGTGCCTCAAGTGTTCAACTCAACGTAGATGCTCAGTAAAATTTGTTGAATTAAATTCTACTCATCCAACGAATCTGGTCATGTATACAATGAGGTACATGCCTGAATCATTTTATTTTAGTAGTGTTGGGAAGCCCCTAGCCTCTTTCCCTGCAAATTTCCTTCCAGAAAGTATGCCATTACTATTTTTTTTTAAATTATGCCTAGCATTTTATTTTAGTAGCAATGGAAATTTCCTTTCCTGAGAATATGCTTTCCATAAATTTTAACACAATCGTTGTTCTTTTCTTTCATTCTTTTTTTTTCTTTCTTATGCTTTTTGCTTTATTTGAAGTGTCTATTGCAGTAAAAAAATAATCCCGTAAGAGATGTTAAAAGGCATTCTTAGCATCCTGTAGTGAATCAAATGGATTTTCTCCCTGGTTGGATCGATGGAGCATCCTGCTAGCCCTAGAGGCCTGATCGGATAGTGGGGCCAAGTTTCAAGAGGGAAAATGAGCACCAACTTCAGGTTGTCTCAATTGTAGAATGCCTCACGCTGGCTGAGACACTGGATAACAGGTTTTCCAAGGAGGACGTTTCCCACTTGTTATGGAAAACCATCTCTAATATTGGAAGAGATTCCACATGTTGTCAGTACAGTATTGTCTCAGTCTTGCTTTGGGATTCTAGATCAGGAATCAGCAAGTTATGGCCTACAGGCCAAATCTGTATGACTTTATAAGATCCATGAGCTAAGAATAGTATTGACATTTTTAAGTGATTAGGAAAAAAAGTCTAAAACAGAACAATATTTTGCGATATGTGAGAATTATAAGAAATTCAAATTCAGTGTCCATGAATAAAGATTTGCTGAGAAATCAACCATGCTTTTTCATTTACATGTTTTCTACAGTGACTTTGCAGACTCAAGGACAGACTTGAAGGGATGCAAGATAGACCTTGCAGTCTGTAAAGCTTAGAATATTCACTATCTGATTCTTTGACAGAAAGTTTGTCAATCCCTGTTGTAATTGGGCATTTCATGGCTTACACAATATGGTAGTTGTGGCAGTCTTACTTTTCTCAACTTTATTTATTGGTGACATCTTTTTAAGCAAATCTCATTCGCCAGGCTGGGCAATTTTGTGTCTGTGTATGGTAAAATGGTAAAATATACGTAACATAAAGTTTACTATTTTAAGCATTTTTAAGTGTAAAATTCAGTGGTAGTAAGGACATTTACAAAGTTGTGCAATCATCACCATTATCCATTTCCAGAACATTATTATCATCCCTAACAGAAATTCTGCACCCATTAAACAATAACTCCCTATGCACTTGCCCTCAGCTCCTGATAACTTCCATTCTGCTTTCCATCTCTATGAATTTGCCTGTTTTAGATGCATCAGACCAATAGGATCATACATGTGGCCTTTTGTTTCAGCTTCTTTCACTTAGCATCATGTTTTCAAGATTCATTCATGTCATAGCTGGATGAGGACTGTATCCTTTTTAAGACTGAATACTATTCCATTATGTTTCTGTATCATTGGGTATATGTACACCACTGGATATTCATTTTTAGCCAAGGCTGCATTGTGTGGGATATGATTCTTCGAATTCACTCAAATACACGGTATCCATGTGGGAGCAACAGGCCAAGGCCTTTGTGCTCAGAGAGAAGTTAAGGGCAGGGAAGGAGGCCTCCGTTTCTGGACATATGCACCTTCATCCACCTCTGGATAAAATCAAGTGATCCAAGCAATTTTTGGCTCATACACTTACTTCTGTGTATGTTTTAATGTCTTAGGGAGTGTATTAGTCCATTATCACACTGCTATAAAGAACTACCTGAGACTGGGAAACTTATGAAGAAAAGAGGTTTAATTGACTCACAGTTCTGCATGGCTGGGGAGGCCTCAGGAGATTTACAATCATGGCAGAAGACAAAGGAGAAGCAAGGCACGTCTTACCATGGCAGAGCAAGACAGAGAGCGAGAGAGCAAAGCGGGAAGTGCCACACTTTTAAACTATCAGATCTCGTGAGAATCACTTAGTATCAAAAGAATAGCAAGGGGGAAATCCGCCCCCATGATCCAGGCACTTCCCACCAAGCCCCTCCTCTGACACGCAAGGATTACAACTTGACATGAGATTTGGGTGGAGGCACAGAGCTAAACCACATCAGGGAGCAAGCAGGTGATGGAACTTTCTAAGCATTTTCTTAAGTTTAGAGAAAATCTAGGAATCTTCGAGATAAAAGCTTTCTTCACAGAGAAATATCTATGAGATATTTCAAATAGAGATGACTCCATCAATTTCCACCACCTAAGCCCTTTGAATGCATGTAAGAAAAGATATCCTTCTGCATTGGGAGTGACTATGTATACATTGGATATATGTTATCAAATTGTAGTGCTGTGAGTTAAGATAATCTCAACTAGAAAAGTCTTAACCAAAAGCAACGTTCTTTAAACAATGTCTATTGAGTACATTAGTTCCCATGCTAGGCACAGAAAAGATAGATATGGACATGGTAGATTTCATGACATCAAGAAACGTTCATTCTTGTACCTCAATTTCCAAACTGTGCACTGAGATACCCAGGATGCTGCAGTGAATTCACATGGGAACTGTCTGATATTTTAAATTTTTGAGGAAAACACAGTAACATTTGTCAGACGCTGTGCAGACTACTAGCTTGAGGTAGTTTTAACTTATTTTTAACGTTAGATTACAGTATATTTTTGTGGATGACAGTCTATCTTTAGGCCTGGTGCAGTGCCTCACACCTGTAATCCCAGCACTTTGGGAGGCCAAGGTGGGTGGATCATGAAGTCAGGAGCTCAAGACCAGCATTCCAGACCAGCCTGACCAACATGGTGAAACCCTGTCTCTACTAAAAATACAAAAATTAGCCAGGTGTGGTGGTGGGTGCCTGTAATCTCAGCTACTCAGAAGGCTGAGGCAGAGAATTACTTGTACTCGGGAGGTGGAGGCTACTGTGAGCTGAGATTGTGCCACTGCACTCCAGCCTGGGAGACACAGTGAGACTCCATCTCAAATAAATAAATAAAATAAGATAGTCTATCTTTGTGAGGCTCGATTTTCAGAGGCTATGTTAAAAAGCAAGAACCATGTGAAGATCAGTGTGGAACAGAAATAGTGCTGGCGTCCAATCTGATGTTAAAACTTGACACATCACAGACATCTCATTAGTAATTGTGAGTATTAGAAAATAAACAGATCTTTTTTTCTAACAAATGTTGTGTAATTTTTAAAAATGCCCACTGAGGTTTTTGGACGCTCATTCTTGTTTGGCCCTCACTACTTACTAAAGGGAACTGATGGGTAATTCTTTTGAACTAGGAGCACTAAGAAGAAATTACTGAGCCACGAAGGGCACTACAAATTGAGAAGGTTGTTGAACCTCTGATCTTGTGAATCAAGCATGCTACTCATGTTGAATATGAACACTTTTTAAATTAAACAAAAGCAAAAGACAAAGGCTATATGGTATGTAAACAATGCAACAACCAGCAATGTCACTGCTGTTATAATTCAAGGATAATCAATGTGATGCCATCGGCATTAATGACACAGAGTCAATATGCACAAACTTAGTATAAGCCTAATTATGAGCATCTCTTTGCATAAAACTGAAAATATTGAAAATGTTGACTTTGGGGAGGTACCCTTGGATCAAAACTCCTGAAGAAGTCAATAATCTATTATGATTTTCATTTTGCAGAAGTAGTGCTATTATTTCAAGGGGTCTCAAAAATCAATTTGGCATTCAGTATATCTGTGTAATAATGACATCCTAATTAAAAATCCCAATCTGAGTAGTACAAAGGATGATGTTTAATCTCTAATCAATGAACACCAAGTCCAGAAGTTATAGATGCAATAACCCTTTTTAATGAACTTCAGTACTTTTCTCAGATTTGATCTGCTTTTCTCTTGCAGTTTTGGAAGCCTTTTCTGTCTGAGAACATATCTGAGGAAGTGGAGACAATTTGGTGCAACAAGCACATAAATTAAAGCGAGTAACATCAAAGAAAAATACCCTCAGAGTTATGCGGGTTTCTTTTTAATTGGAATTTATAATTGCTCCTAATTATAGGACATACTTTAAATGTTACTTTGAGAGGCTGAAGGAGGAGGTGGAGCCCTGTCCACTCTAGCCTTATGCGCTATAACCTTGATGTTTTAATTAGATATTATTTTGAAATATGTAAAAGGGATTTACATACTCGGTGAAACATATCTTTGATTGTGCAGTTTGCCCAAGAAGACAAAATGATACACAGTTTTAAAAATATTCAACTTCTCAAAGGAACGGTAGAAATTCTTAAGAGGGTCACAAGCAACAAAATATGTCAGCATTGTGTACATATTCAGGTTTTCTAGTTTCCTCTGGGCAAAATTTCTTCTTCATAGCAATCCAGTGTCGGTGGCAGCACACAAACAGACAAAGGGAAGTGGGTCCAGTTGATTTATGAGCCACACACACCCATCCTGTAGTTAAAAAGGGAGGTCAGAAGACAGTCGGAAATCTTCTCTTTGAAGACAATTTCTGGTGCCATATTACTTGACCATAGGAGGATGATTAAAACAAACCCTTGAGTCCCTTTTTCATGAGATGCTTTGCTTTTTTATGCTTCAATAAATTAACAATTTGGGATAAAAGTAGTAGGAGAGATGGGACAAGACCATCTTTCAAACTTTGCCATCATAGGTTAACTGGGGGTCTGATGACATGGAATTTATTGCCGATATCCATCAGTTGGGGAAACATACTTATAGAATTTATGGAATTTTTCCAGGAGGGAAGAGATAGAATGGAGAGCCTCATTGTTCTCCACTCAAATTAAACATTATTGTAATCTTTCAGAATATTGGGCTCTACTCCAAGCCCAAAAATAGGGAGGAAGAATGAGTGTCCTAAATTAACTTTCGAAGAGGTTTGAAACAGAAGGCTGGTGGTGAAAGGAGAGCTTTGCCATACATAAGGCTCTGGGTGCCAGACCCTACCCTGCCATCCTGGGCATTGTACCTTGGAGACTTTGTAGGAAGAAAGATACCTACTTTGAGTGTGGGTTCTCTGGCAGAATTTGGAAGGAATGCCCTGGTTGTTGGGCTCCACTGTCCATTGAAGGACTTACCACCAAGGTCAGGATCTGAACTAGAGGATGTGGTGACCATTGGAATGCACAACTTGCCCAGAACCCCTCATCTCAGGCCCAGTAGGCACTCTGGGCTTCAGCCATGGCTGTACCAGAGAGGGGAAATGTTTTCCATCTCGTGTCATGTCTGGGGCCCCAGTTAGGTGCACTCGCATCATTGCCTCTTCCATCCCCAAGGGGGTCCCCTTAGCTATGTCACAGCATAGAGAGAGAGCAGGACTAGGAAATTCTTATGGTGTTCATGGGCGGGGTGATGCCAGGGAAGAGAAGAATAAGAGGGAATGGGATGGAGTTGCTTCAAGGAGATGTGACCACATTCTTTTGACTCCACCTAAGCGAAGCAGATCAACCCCATTAATATAAAATCCCGAACCTGAAACTCTGAGTTGTTGGAGCGCTGGTGGAGTGGGAGAGGAGTGAAGACTGCCTTTCGGGGCACCACCTTATTCTCTATGCTGGTTTGCCACTCACGACCCTTTGACAGGGAGGCATTACCTTGTTAGAGGAAGAGAGATGCAAGAAGACTCTCCCAGACTGTTGGCTGCTGACCCTTGCCATGACAGGAACCAGAATGCTTTTCCACTTCCTGCCTTCAACTGGTCTTCCCAGGCCACCCCACACCCTGCCGCAGGACACTCACTCATCACCACCAAGAGCTGCCAGTGGATTGCTCCATGCCCTCCAGCACCGGGTACTCATTCTTTGTCACACACTGCTTCCTGGGCTTGCCCTACAAAACAAGAGAATGGTCCCACGGAGAGGAGAAAGAGCTCAAAGTGATTGTTGTAAGGGAATGCAGAGGAAGTCTCCTACTGACTCCTCCATTCTCATGTTTATGGGCCACCTTCCAGTCTCACATATGGCCACTTCTTTCTACTGAGGACAGAGACACTGGGAAAACACTCCTGGAGAAACTGCAGAGTAGGGGCACATCCCATAAAAATCCACATTGTGTCCAGAATGCGACTGTATTTCCTCCACGCGCCTCAACCTAATTTCCTGTGGATTTCAGATCATCTTTTATTTCCAACTATGCTGCTGTTCACATTATTGATTTGGAGGATACAAATGTTGAATGACAAGAGAGGGAGAAGAAGGGGGTGGGGAGGAGAATTCCATTTTGCCTGAAGGATAAGACACTCGAAATGCCACCCTGCACAGCATCTCTGAAGCGTTCATCAACGTGGCAGAGACTGGCTCAATTATCTTTGTGTCAGATGATTATCTGAGAGCTTAATTTAATCTCCATTATCCTCCCCCTTCATATTTCAATTAAATCTGCTATCAGAGTGTTAACACATCTTTGAACCTGCTATTTCTTCAGTTAATTTTCCACTAAGAGGTGCTGGAGAGTAACAGATGTCATAATTATGCAATTATTAAGTGTACTTGACACTCGTTCTCTCAGGATTTTGTGGTTAGGGTAGGAGCGTTGGAAAATTAATCTGATGACAATATGCTTCCGTTGTGATCCGTAACACCACTGCAGGCTGGGGGACTGTCCTCCCGCTGTTTCCGAGGCTGCCGCCCAGGAAGATAAAGGATTAACTGATTGTGTGTCAGATTCGTTTCACTTTTGTACGTCTGGTAAATTGGATGAGTTCATTAGGCTGAGCAGAAGTTCAGAGGCATTTTTTTTTAATAAATAAAAAAAAAAACCTTCTTCAAGATCTCAAGAAGTACAGCAAGTACATCTCAGGGAATATCGTAAAGTTATCAACTATAGAGTTAAAGGCAGTTAATCTTGGCTTTAAAATTTTGGATTTTATTTGGGGATTGGATGCCAAAGAATTGTATGACCTTGGTTAAGTCATACCCTCTCTCTGAGCTTTGGATGTATGAGGAATGTGCAGGCTTGATTCCATAGTCTACTACCTCTCCCAGCTGTACCACCCCTTGAAAATTGTTACAAGCTGTCTATTCCCTCTCCTCCCTCAATATCATCTATACCTATAGCTATTTAAATCCTCAAATTTGTTAAATTTGAAGCCTGAAAAGATGTCTCTGTGTATATTTTGGTCCATAGTACATACTCATTAAGACCAAAAGTTCATCAGGTCTTCAAAGCCTGGTTTTGACATTTACCAGCTGTGTGACCTTAGATGAATTGCTTACCCCCTCTGAGCTTCAGTTTCCTCCTCTATAAAATGACAGTTATGATGAAATCTGTTTCCTAAGATTGTTGAGATGATGAACTAAAATTGTATTAGTCACAGTCCATTTCTATGTGTCTATCTGGCTCATATTTAGAAAAGGAGTTGGAAATACATAAGTGAAGTTGAAGTGAGGAATGGATATGCAGACTGCATGATTGTATATATCCTTGGAAATTTCTTTCTGACATCACATAAGGGTTTCCATAGTACTAAAGAATATGCTTGTGTCCTTGCAGGCTTGAGAGGTCATGTGGATGGTGGCTTTGTACTTAAGCACAGAGGGGACCTTCTCACACATACTGCCTGCTGCTGGGACAGTGGGGCTAGGAACCCAGTTCTCCCTTCTCCTGGTCCAGGGACTTTTCCTCACTGTACTTGGCCTCTTAATCCGTGTGAATTAGTTGTACATGAACTCTGAGTCACCAGTCTGCCAAATCATTCTCAAATCTTTTTCTGCTCTTCATCAAACCCAGAAATTTTCCACCCTGTTTCTCCTCCAGTGCTACCCATATGGGGCAAAAGGTAGATAATGGCCACCTACAAGCCAATGGACATGCTTATGGGCATTACCTGGAACACTTCATTTAAGGGAAATATTATTTGGAAGCAAAATAGATAAAAATAGGTCAAAATAAAAATGCTCTAATGAAATCGCGATTATGATATTGGTAGCTCAGTGTATGTACTTACACCATTCTGTCTCTGCAGGTTTCTGAGGAAATCTTGGTCTTGCAGAGCACGTTTGGAAAACAATCATTCCATGTCATAATTTTTGCCTGTAGAGAATTGCATTGCATGGATGTAGAAAATCCATTTGACTAATCTTCTTTTGTTGGGCACCTAGGTTGTTTCTGATTTTTCATAAAAAGAGCTGCAAGAAACTGGATATTCTGTTTATGAAAAACTCCCTTTCATGGGGACAGGATCCTAGACAGATTTCCTGTCTGAAAGGTGTCACTTTCTTTCTCTCAGGGAAGGTATTGAGATTCGCCAGAAAGACCTTAGTGTGGATCCCTGTGTTTCTCAGAGCCATGAAATTAAGTAAAATATATTACCATTCTCTGGCATTTAGGTGTTTGGAGACAGTAGCTCAAGTCAAAGAGGGACTTTATTGTATCAACCGTGGTGTATTCCAAGGGTGAAGGCTTCAGGTATTGCTGTATCAAGGGATTAAATGATATCATCAGGTTTGTTCATGTACCTCCTGCTCACATACTAGAGGGAGCAGCCAGGTTTCTTTCATACATCCAGGGAAGGGAGTTACCAGAAGTCAGGTTTGGTAACTATTACAAAAAGAGAGTTTTGTTTAGTTTTTAATCTAATACTTTCCATTGATCTATTCTCATAGTCCCCACCTGCTGGATACTTTTTATTTTCTCCTACGGATTCATTCTCCACTTTTCCCACCCTTTTATGAATGACTTCGGCAGGATCCTTTCTCATCTGGCTTTTGATTGGACTCAGCCAATGGAAAGCTATCTTCATTTGCTAGTGCTACCTTGACAAAGTACCACAAACCGAGTGGTTTAAAACAACAGAAACTTACTGTCTCACAGTTCTGGAGGCCAAAAGTCCAAGATCAAGGTATCTGCAAGATCACGTTCCCTTTGAAAGCTGCAGAAATATCCCTCCTCTCCTCTTCCAGCTTTTCGTGTTTCTAGCAATCCTTGGCTTGTAGATGCCTCACTTCAGTCTCTGCCTCTGTGGTCACATGGCTGTCCTGTCCATATGCTTCTGTCTCTGCATCTCTCCTCTTTTCACAAGAACATTCATACTGCATGAATGACCCGCTTTACTCCAGCATGACTAATTACATCTGCAACAACCCTATTTCCACATGACGGCACATTCTGAGGTCCTGGGGCTTAGAACTTCAGTATAAGGGCCACATTCCAACCCATAGCAAATACATTCACAACAGACAGAGAGGGAAATGAGGGAGAGATGGCGTATCTGTTTCCCCTGGGCTGGGAAACTGTACATTCCCCTCTCCCTCCACTGAAGGCCACAGTTGCCGTCAGAGGGCTCCCTTGCGCAACTTCCAGGATTCTGGTGACCTCTTGTCTTTGCCCCCTCAGAGTTAGGGGTGGTGGCAACTCCCTGATTTAATAGCCTTATTGCTTTAACTTACTGATTTCCCATCATTCAACTTTCTTCAGTTGTCCTGCTTGAATCTATTCTCTCCCACATGGCAGAAGGGAGCACCAAACGCAGGTGATAGGGGACTGCAAGAGCTTCCTAGAGCAGCGCGTCTGAAACTCTAATGTATATAAAAATCGCTCAAGGATATTGTTAACTCGTGGAATCTGAGGGAATAGTTCCAGGAAAGAGCAGGGCCTGAGGTTCTGCATTTCTTTTTTTTTTTTCTTTTTTATTTTTTTGAGATGGAGTCTCGCTCTGTCGCCCAGGCTGGAGTGCAGTGACCGGATCTCAGCTCACTGCAAGCCCCGCCTCCTGGGTTCACACCATTCTCCTGCCTCAGCCTCCCAAATAACTGGGACTACAGGCGCTGCCACCACGCCCGGCTAATTTTTTGTATTTTTAGTAGAGACGGGGTTTCACTGTGTTGGCCAGGATGGTCTCGATCTCCTGACCTCGTGATCCGCCCGTCATGGCCTCCCAAAGTGCTGGGATTACAGGCGTGAGCCACCGCGCCCGGCCCGAGGTTCTGCATTTCTAACAAGCACTATCAGTCTGTTTTCATGGTGTTGATAAAGACATACCTGAGACCGGGAAGAAAAAGAGGTTTAATTGGACTTACAGTTCTACATGGCTGGGGAGGCCTCAGAATCATAGCGGGAGGCAAAAAGCTCTTCTCACATGGAGGCAGCAAAAGAAAATGAGGAGAATGCAAAAGAGGAAACCCCTGATAAAACCATCAGACCTTGTGAGCCTTATTTGCTACCACAAGAACAATATGGGGGAAACCGCTCCCATGATTCAAATGATCTCCCACCGGGTCCCTCTCAACAACACGTGGGAATTACAGGAGTAGGATTCAAGATGAGATTTGGGTAGGGACAGGGCCAAACCATATCACAAGCTTATAGACAGTAATGCGGATGCTACAGGATGGATCAGAATGTGTCATCAAGCCACAGCAGGAATGAGTAACAGGGAAAGGAAGAAGTCACAGTGTTCACCACGGGCTGGAGATGAGGAGATAAGCAGAAGCATGGTTAAGTCAGAAAATGAAGCCTTTTATCATGTCTACAGCCAGAGGCCTCGCTGGACCGTGACTTCAGACTAGCACAGAGTTTTGCCGAATGGGGCCTGTACCATTTCTGGGAAGGGAAGTAAGAACTTAAAAAATCACACTTCTTTGCCCCCTCTAATATATTTTTACTAAAGTCTTATCTGTCTATTATTACCAAGGCAAGATACACTACCTTAGAAAAGAATGCTCAGCCCTTTCCAGCTACCCTGGCCCACAGACCTCAGAGACAATGGCAGAAGACAGTCACCAGTGCTATTTGCAGGCTCAATGGATGCTCTGGCAACTCTGGGAGCTGGGAAGTTCATCTCCGGGGTCCCAGCTGCTTCTTCTCTGTGATGCGACAGTTATCATCTACCCCCACTGTCAGTGCAAGTCCCTGGGCACCCTTTCTTGGAAGGGGCCAGTTTAGCTGAATCTCATCTCCCTGCGTCTAGAACTGAGTGATTCAAGGTGTAGGCCACAGAATGATGCTCATTCACTGCTTGCTACCTCTCCATCATGAGGCAAGGCTAGAAATAAAGAGGAAGTACTTAGAAATATAATCCAGCAACCTGACCTTACTGAGACATCCAAGCGCTGTGATACAAAATACTACTACTACTACTACTACTACTACTACTACTACTACTAATAATAATAATACTAATGTTGGTCTTCAGTAGACCAAAAACAAGACACAGAGGATTTAAGAAGCACCCTCTGTAAGTCCTTATCCCAAGGAAGCGAATACCAGGCAGTCTCCGGTCAGGTGAACTTGTGAGAGGCCAGGGCCTCCCTTTCCTCGGCCTCTGAAGTTGGGCTGTGTGGGTGGCAGTCACTCTCTGTGGCTTTCCTGTGAGGACATGCTGAGTCAGGGAAGTGTGGTCTCTGTGAATATTATCTGCACTTCAGCCCTCGAATTCCATGGTAGGAGGTCTGTGATTTAGATACAACAAGCCTTGGTAGTGAAAACACTGACCAGAGATAGTTAATAGCAAGTGTTGACCCTGAAAATGCAGACTTTTCTTTGGTGGAGCTTTCCATTACAAGTCCAGCAAACACGAGTCTAGTTCACCATCCTCATACACATGGAATTCCAATGTGTGCTCACTCACACTCCACTGTATAACCCCTTTCTGCTCTCCCAGTTTTATTTCTTTCCTTCCTTTGCCCTTTTCCCTCTTTCCACCCCTTCAACCGTTTACTTTTTGCAAAGCAATCTAGTGAAAGACTGCCCGATGGAAGGTTTCATATACAAGAAATTACTATTTTTATGCACTCTCCCTTAGGGTACACTCAAGCACAATCCATACTTTTGTGGGCATTTTTTTTCCCTATAATACGTTTGTAGCCGGAATGTGGAACCAGCTCCGAGAAAATTAAACAGAACAAGAGAAGGCATGTGCCCCACAATTAAAGGAAACACTCCAAGTAGCAATGGGAACCCAACAGGACAGTGTGCTGTGCCAAGCAAAAAAATGTGCAGCTGGAAAATCTGCCAAGTGTCCCTGATTTGTAAAGATTTTTTTTCCATATTTAGGTAAATTAATGTAATTATTTAATGCCTCCTGCAATGGTAATAGGATCATGCTTGGGCCCTTTCAACATATGGTGCTGGCACCAGAATCCTCTTTGAGGGAGGAAAAAGGTGGGGGCAGAGCAAGGCCCAAATCACATTTGCTGGGTTTCATGTTGGAGGTCTGCCTGGCCCTCAGCCAGCCTGAGGCGTGAGAGGACTGGGGCAATTGATTAAGGTCCCTTTATAAGTTGGTGGGTACAGCAGGCACAAATGCCACCTACTGCCATAATTTATGCTCCTTCCTCAATAGCCCTGCACGCTCCTTTGGGAAGCCTGGCCTTTGAATTTGGAACCCACCTATGTGTAGCCTCTTCCTTAGGACTTCCAAAAGTTACTGAACAAGGAGGAGGTTGAGTTTCTTTGCTTTCTCTTAAGCCACACTGTCTCCAAGGATGCCACCATTTTTAGTGACCTGTGTGCGGGGATGCCTAGGAGAATTGTACAGATTGTCCCATACTCAAAAAGTTTTGTATTGAAAACCATACATAGCAGACGGCAAACTCACTTAAATCCAAAATTTGGATGAACTCTTTAGAATATAGCCTCTAATAATAGAGACCTGTGAGGACACTGGCCACATGCGTTGCTCAAAAAACAACAGCAAAAACAGCAACATTTAATTTTTTAAAAAATTTAATATTTAGTTTATGCACTCAAAGGTTATAAGATATATTGCCTATTTTGCACAATGCTTATAATCTCAGAAAGGAGATAAGATAACACACAATACAATTCTCCCAGGCATCCCTGCACATAGGTCAGGGAACTAATAATGGTGACATCCTTGTGAATGGGGTGGCCTAAGAGAAAGCAAGCAAATTAGCCTCTCCTCTCCCGATAACTTTTCAAAGTCCTTAGAAAGAGGCTACGGCCGGGCGCAGTGGCTCAAGCCTGTAATCCCAGCACTTTGGGAGGCCGAGACGCGTGAATTACAAGGTCAGGAGATCGAGACCATCCTGGCTAACGCAATGAAACCCCGTTTCTACTAAAAAATACAAAAACAAAAACTAGCCGGGCGAGGTGGCGGGTGCCTGTAGTCCCAGCTACTCGGGAGGCTGAGGCAGGAGAATGGCGTAAATCCGGGAGGCGGAGCTTGCAGTGAGCTGAGATCCGGCCACTGCACTCCAGCCTGGGTGACAGAGCAAGACTCTGTTTCAAAAAAAAAAAAAAAGAAAGAGGTTACACACAGGTGGGCTGCAAATTCAAAGACCATGCTTCCCAAAGGAACTTGCGGCATTATTGGAGAAGGAGTGTGTGTGTTTTTTAAATCATAAAACAATGATAAACACAGGGAGATAATGAATGCGGTAGTGTGGACCCCTGTCTCCAGGTTATAGAAAGTTTAGGGGAAAAAAGTGATTCCATGCCAAAGTTGATACTGCCTTAGAAGACTGGGTAGGACTTGCTTTGACAGATAGATGGGAAAAATGCTTTTCAGACAGTTTATGCAAAGTTGGGGAAGCAGGAATAAAAATGGCATGGTTAGAGGTTTATGAGGAGGGGAATAAAGAGAACTTTCAGGGTGTGGGGGGAAACAAGGTTGGATAAGCACTCTTGGAGAGCCGTAAAAGAAAATTCTCTAAGGATTTTTTTTAAAGGTATTATAGTCTCCAAGATCTCTAAACTCTTATTTTTCTGTGACAGTTAACTTTCAACTCAGAATACCATCATGCTTCTTCCAGGAGAACTTCTATTCCTCTAGGGATCACTCAAGGAATTGGCGGTTCTGTGAGTGTCACAGTGCTTGAAGGAATGGCCCCCCGTGGACATCCTCAGCTCCCTACTTTCTTGTGTTGATGAGAATAGTCTAGGCTGTAAGTCAGCGTCTGAATCAGAGTGTCCTAAAGTCAGGGGAAGTGACCAAGTGGCCGGTTCCATGTGGGATTGTCCCATGTTTATCTCAGAGGCCACAACAGCTTGTAGCCAGAAAAGCTGGATTGTGGTGTGTATAGATGTAGGCTCTGAACTGACAGCTGCATTTTTCAAATTGTAAATCTGAAACTTAGGCTAAGGCACTGAGAGAACACTTCCAGACTCTTGGGGGCCCGCCAAAGACCGTCCAGTTCTTGAATTTAGACCACTTCTTCATTATTTCCAGGCACATTCAAAACTGCGCATATTTCTAGAAGTGGCATTCAGTGCTTTCTTCCCATGTGACATCCTTCCTACAACTTTGTTCCTAATAATCTGATAAATTAATTTAATTCTTTAATGCCTCCTGCAATAGTAACAGGATTGTGCTTAGATAGACCCTTTCAGCATATGGTGTTCTTTGCGGTAAGAAAAAGTAGGGGTGGATCAAGGCTCAGATCAAATATGCTTGTTTTCCTTCCACTAGTTAAAGGAAGAAAGGGAAGGGAAAGGACTGTACTTCATAAAATGCCAAACGTGAGAGTGTGTGATGAAATATCCATCTGTACTGTGGAAGCATGACATTTTGATGCATTAAGTGAGACCCAGGAAGTAGTAGGTGCCTGACCAATAAGTACTCATTGAATATTGACTGAATGAGCAAATGAAAAAGTCCGGGGCTCTGAACCTGAGCTTGTCTTTAATATTCTGTGGTGTTATCAAGTCACATCCCCTCTGGGATTCTCCCTTCATCTGTTAAATGGGTGTATTTTCTTTTGTTTTCTTTACTTAAATAGATAAAATAATCAAGAGTCCAGCTACTGCAGTTGGTGCTTTACAAAGGAGAGGGATGACCGTCAGCACCTCTGTGTACATATATTCTTGGAGGACTCTGGTTAAACAGTCTAATTAGCTATGACATTCAAGACACCACTCAAACAATAGAGGGGTTTTCCCCTTCATGTCTTCTGACACTGGATCTCAAAGCAGATCTGAACAGTTTGGATTGCTTTTTCTGTAGAGGCAAGGTAAAGTAAAGTGTGAGAGATCATCAGTGACTACAGACCTACCATTCTAGGAAGGCTCCATCAAGTCCATTAGAGGTCTTAATACCTGAGTTTAATTATTCTGATAATTATCAGTTCCCATGTTTTAGCAGTTCTCTGACCCAGGGAAGATTGCAAATATATCAGAATAAGATCTTTGCAGAACACCTATACTTTAATTAATTAATTAATTCACTCATTCAGCAACATTTTTGAGCTGCTGCCCTGTTTTGATGATGTGCTACATGAGAGATTTGTCAACACCTGTCCCAATAAATTTACAGTTGTGTCAGAATAGGTTATTATTCTCAGTTACATCTTCATGGAACTCATAATAAATTAGTAATAATTACAATGTTAAGAAGAGTTCTGAGGCCACAGAAAGAATGATAAAAAATGTTATAATCTACTAACAACATTTCCAGTGTTGGCTTAGTAGGGGAAAGCAGCAATATATTTGCTACACATTAATGCATGTAAAAAGAAGGTAATCCTTCTCAATCTTAGGACTTAATGTTACTGTATTGGTTTAATACTAGTTGCTCTTAAAAAATCCTCAAAATATAATGGCGTAAACATAATAGAAGTTTACTTTACACTCACTTTAATTCTAACTGGCCATTAGCTCGTCTCCAGATGGTGATTCGGGGATTCAGGCTCCTTTTATTTTGTGGCACTGTGATCTTTAACATGCAACTTCCAGGTGACTGTGCTCTTCCACAGGAAGCTAGCAGAAGGAAAAAAGGAGGGGGATTGCAGGCACTTCTGCTTCTCAAGTTCTTTGGTCTGAAAGAGTCACCTGGGACCTCTGCTCATATCCCATTGGTAACATTCCATGGCCCCACCTCAGTGCCAGGGAGACAGGAAAACATAGCCCTGCCTGGGAAGCAGCTTCCTAGCAACAACCAGAACTACCTTTGGTGAACAGGGAGCCATCTCTTCACAGTGTCCTGATTTCTCCCAGTCAAGCTTGCTCGGACTCATTTTTGTCTTTTCTTCAATGAACTTGAACCTGACATCCTTTATCCAGTCTGAATCCCTATATATAGAGACTGTCCTCATCCAGTTTTTAAGTAAGCACAATCATTTCTAATTCCCTTCTGACTTGCTATGGAGCAAAAACTCAGAGACAGATCACACCTATTCATATTCAGGGCTCTGCCAGGTGTTGTCAGGAAGGGCTGTTAAAGGAAAAACACCCAACAGAATATAAAACCACAAAAGCTCGTGGTTACTTGGCCCCAGGGAGAATGCAAGGACCTGAGCTTCTCTTCCTCAAGCCCCTCACAGCGACTGGGCCTTTACAACTCAAATGTTTGAAGCTCTGGGACTGCTTAAATAAACACACCATTCTAACAGTGCCTGGCAGCCCAATATACAATTAATTTTACTGTATCTTGCAAGCCATATAGAGCCTTTATTGTAGAGGGCAGCATTAGATCTTTGTATAAATACTAGCAGATAATTTTATCTAATTTCATTGACTGGTTAAGTGGTGTTTTTTCTTTCTTTTTAATTTAACCCCTGTGATTGCTAATTATGAGTCTCCTCCCAATTTCTCCATCACTCTGTCCCACGAAGCATAAAAGAGGGAACTCTGAGTGACCGAGTCATTCCTACTAATTTCTCCGGAGTTTCTCTCTCTGGCAGTTGACTCTGGTGTTTTTCTGGAGCAGGAATGAGGATGAAACCGGCGTCTGGACTCCCCCACAGGGTTGGGCTAGCCCACTCAAAGCCAGGAATGTGTGTCTGCCTCCTCTCTCTTCCCACATCACTCTCCACTCCAGGGGAGCAAGCAGAATGACTCAGTGGAAAGAGAAAGCCAGGATTGGGTTTGTGTCCAAACTCCTCCTTTACTTGCTGTGACCTTGGCCAAGTGACAATCTCTCTGAATCTCGTTTAGTCACTTGTAAAATAGGGATACTAATTCCCTCTTTTGGGGTTGTCGTGAGGTTGACTTGGGCTAACCTAGCGCAGTACCTGTGGAGCATCATGGGCTCAGGTATCCATTAGGGCACAGTGATGTTATTTCATGTAGCAAGCGACCCCTTGGCTCAGCACCTCAAGACCAGCTAAGTTTATTACTCACTTACTCAAAGTCTAGTAAGGGTGTTTCTAGTGGGAAGCTCTTCAGAATGACTGTCTTCTAGGGGGTGACTTGTGGAGCCAGGTTTCTACCTTGTGACTCTCCCAAGCTGTCTTTTTCTTCTTCTTCTTCTTTTTTTTTTTTTGAGATGGAATTTTGCTCATTGCCCAGGCTAGAGTGCAGTGGTGCGATCTCAGCTCTCTGCAACCTCCCGGGTTCAAGCGATTCTCCTGCCTCAGCCTCCCAACGTGTTGAGACTATAGGCATGAGCCGCCATGCCTGGCCCCAGGCTGTCTTCTATAGTCTTGGAGGACAAGAGAGTAAAAGACAGTGGAAGAGACTGCAGGAGGCATTCCGGCCAGCTGTGAACATGCTGCATACATCATTTTTGCTTATGGTTCATTGGCCAGAATCAGTCACAGGCTCCCACTTAAATGCAATGAGTAGAGGTGGGGATATAGGAAATATAGTTTAGCTGAATAGAAGAAAGGAGAATGGCACATGAGTGAACACCAGCAGCCTGTGCTATAACAATCAATAAAGATGATGCTCCTCCCCTTCCTCTCTGGAATCCATGCTCCCCCGAGCCAGCACACAGGCTTTGAATATCCCTGCAGACGCCCTCGCCTGCCTCCTGCTTGCTCTCTTGGTCTTCACCCTAGTGTGCTGGGTTCTGCCTCCTCTTTCAGACTGGCACACAATACTGCATTCTGGGAAGAGAGATGACTGTCTGAGTGGCCACTGCGGGGACAGAGGAAACGAACTGAAAGCAGTGAATCTTTACCACTGGGAAATGGGAGAAAGAGCTGGGCAGATAAATCTTCCTTCTTCTTGTCTCCTGGGAACTGCCCCAGCGTGCAGTCCCTCCTTGCAGCCCGGGGACAGTCTGCCATGTCACTTCGTGGTGCATTACAAAGTAGTAGTCAATGCACTAACGTGTATGCTGCATTGCCTCTACCCTTCCTTGTGTCTCATCCTCACCGTTCTGCCCTTGTACATCCCACGTGAAGTGAGGTATCTCAGTCATTGCCATAGATTCTATGGCAGACTCTAGCCAGAAGACCAGGGCTAAGGGTGATGTCCTTCCATTATTAATTATCTATTTTATTATTGATCCTCCCCAGTGCTTAGTTTCTGAGTTCTGACAGCACTGGGCTACTTTCAGATCCTCAAATGAAGCATTCCTTCCTCCTGTCATCTCTGGGTTTCTGCCCAAGCTCTTCCTTCTGCTGGGGGCCATTTTCGTTGTAAAACAGCTGTTTCTCCAGCTCCTGTTCAGGACATCCATCTTGCTTGACTTCCAAGTAGACCCATGTCTCTCTGGGGATTTAGCTGTCTACACAGTACCTGCAACCTAGGAGGTAACTTAAAACATTTTTTTAATATATGAGTGATGTTCTTACTTCTTTACTTACGAGACCCTCCTGTATGTGGGCTGTCTTCACTCCTGTGTTTCAACGCAGTGTTATAATAATAATAGTAATAATGATAACAAAAAGTCATCCATCTCAAGCACCTGCTCTATGCCAGCCTGTGCTAGCTATTTCACAGTTATTTATTGGCTTCTGGATTCCTCCCAGTTGCCCTGCAAGGTGGATAAGTGACAGTGATTCAGTGATTTGCTCAAGGTCGTGGTTAATGAGTGGCAGCGCTCAGATTTGAACCCAGCCTAGTCTGATTCCCAAGCATGTTCTACTTTTTTTACTCCAAAATGCTGCCTGCATTCAAGCTCCTGAATGATCCAACAGCAGCAGTGCAAACCATCCCACAGGCCGTGGAATCATATGGATGCTCAAGAAAGGTCATTGTCCCTCGGCCTGTGTGTTCTTGGGTGGAGTCCGTCTGCTGGGTGCGCTGCTTCCTTTCAGGGCTGTGCGGACTTTCCTTCGAGAGGATCACGATGCAAGATGGACTTCCCCCCACCCTCCGAATCAGTCTGTTCCTCCTGGGGCCATTCAGCTGACAGCTGCGGAAAGGACAGCGCCTGCTGAAAAAGGGTCCATAATTTCCCTCTGGCAAGAGACGGCAGCCCAACTTTGGAGGGGACAATTAGCGTGCTCTCAGCTGGAACAATGGGGAGCAGCAACAGATGCTTCTCGTCCCAGGGACGCTCCGAACCGCAGCCTCCTGCTAATGGGAGGCTTTCTTCTTCCCTGCCCGGGAAACCTGGCAGCCTTGCCAGCAGCTCGGGTAGGGTGGGGGTGGGGTTGGCTGCTGAGCTGGGAGGAGAGCAGCATTATCAGCGCAAACCAGGGGAGCGGGGCCTGCAGGAGTCAGTCACCGCCCTCCTAGGGCTGGTGCGCCACCCCACCTTCCTCCCAGATGAGCAAGGGGCCAGAGCCATTTCTGCACTGAAGCAGGGTTTTGACAGACTCAGAAAATGTTGCCAAATGGTTAAGAGCAAGAAATCCACAGTGGACTCTTGCGAATTCGAGGCCCAGCATTGCCATTTACTAGCTGTTGCCCTCGGAAAAATTCTTAACTTCTCTAAGCCTCTGTTTCCCCATTTATACAATGAGGAAATGATAGTATGTACATTACATATTTATTTTGGGAGATGAAAGAAAATAATATGTGAAAACACTTACCTTACAGTGAAAAGTGCTGAAAATTACCTGTAGAGTTAAGCTGTATATACAAAGGGCTGTTTGTGTTGTAGTCACCTTTGTCTCTGGGCACTAGCACACAGTCTCTCCTCAATAAATACATAAACAGGCCAGGTGTGATGGCTCAGGCTTGTAATCCCAGCACTTTGGGAGGCTGAGGTGGGAGGATTGCCTGAGGCCAGGAGTTCAAGACAAGCCTGGGCAACATAGCAAGACTTGTCTCTCAAAAATAAAAAATAAAAAATAAAAATTTAGCCAGGCATAATGGCACATACCTGCAGTCCTAGGAGAGGCTGAAGAGGGAGGATCACCTGGGCCCAGCAGTTCGAGGTTGTAGTGAGCTATGACCAAACCACTGCGTTTATATGTACATGATCAGATTAAGAGCCATTTAGAACTAGAGGAACTTTTACAAATCCTCTAGCTTAATGGTGTTCAGATTGTTTACTTGGAGATGCTTCAGGGGACCCAAAAACATTCTTTTGAATATTTATTAACCATACTGTGGAAATTAAAAAACAATCAGCTGCTCATAAGCTAATAAAATATACTTTAGCCTATTGGTGACCCCAAACATGTTAAATTGTATTGCCAGGCTAAGGTACATCTCTGAAGACTCGGAATAAGGCTTAAGTTGCGGTTTTGGTTAAACTGAAGATTATGAAATTGAAAAAATAAGCATTTACTGTCTGAAATTGTTTTTCTGTGAAAATCTCCTTGTTTTGCATGAAAACAAAATTCAAAAATAAATTACATGATGATAGCAAATATAAAGTTGGCTCTTTCTTCCATTACCATAGATTTCAACGTTTGGTTTACTCTCAGGGGTATTACTGTTTTTATTAATATAAGTAAATGCTATACGTTTGAAAATACTATAATATACATGAAAACTAAATTATACTTTTGTCCTTTTTTAATATATTGGGGTTCCTTGTATGACTCCACAGCTTAAAAATAAAGCCCAAGTTCTACTGATTGTCTTCATCCCCTTAATTTTGAAGATAGGATTCCAGTCACAGAGAGGAAAGCAGTTCGCCCAAAAATCACTGGTGCAGAACTGTGGCTAGTAAAACTACTCCTTTACTTCCCCTTTTCTGGGCACCCTCTTTCATTTCCCATTCAGAATCAGTGTCACCAATTTATCTCTGACCTCCAGGATGAAAAGCAAATGACCACAACATCCACAATGCACTGTGAAATCCACTGACCAGCTGGGTGCAATGGCCTGTGCCTATGGTCTCAGCTACTCAGGAGGCTGAGGTAAGAGGATCACTGGAGCCCAGGAGTTTGAGGCTGCAGTGAGATACGAATGATCACATCACCGCCACTACAGCCTGGGTGACAGAGCAAGGCCCTGTTTCCAAAACAAACAAGCAAGCAAACAAACAAACAAACAAAAACTTAGTGCTGAGGTAGTGCTCAGTCAGCTTTCAGTGATTCTGGCCACATTGTTGCACCATGAAAATATGCTGACCCAGTACCAGAGGGTAGAAAACCCTAGATGAGGGATACAACGCTAACCTGCTACTTAACCCCTCCAACCTCCAGAACCCAGATTTCAGGAACATCTAAGCCTCTAAGGCTGGTTCAGGGAATGATAATAAATTACTTTCTGCTCTCCTTGTTTTTTCTCCAGCCTTGCTTTCTTTTTCCTCCCTGCTTCCTTCCTTCCTTTCTTCCTTCCTTCCTTCCCTCCCTCCCCCCCTCCCTTCTTCCTTCCTTCCTTCTTTCTTTCCCTCTCTCCTTCCTTCATTCCTTCCTTCTTTCCTTCCTTTCTTCTTTCTTTCCCTCTCTCCTTCCTTCCTTCCTTTCCCTCTCCTTCCTTCCCTCCTTCCTTCCTTCCTTCTTTCCTTCTTTCCTTCATTCCTTCCTTCTTTCCTTCCCCCATTCCTCAAATATCAGTTGAGCGTTTTCTAAGACCAAGCACTGTTCTAACTGATAGGATGTTCAGCGAGATTCCTGTTCTAAAAGTGTTCACATTCTAATGGGGCAGATGTATAAGAAATAAACACACATAAATAAGTATCATAATAGTAGTATAAAATGTATTTAAAATGATGAAGATGCCCATGCCTGCCTCAGCTGGGCGTATCCCTCTCTTGACTCCCCTCATACTGCAGAGAGGGTCCCCTGAAGGGGCTCAGTGGTGCCACCTGCCACTATGAAGGGCAGAAGAGCACTGGGTGAACACTATTCCTTAATGCCTTGTTTGAAAGGGCAGCTGGCCTTGCTCCATCTAAGGCGCAGCTTCAGATGCGTTAACTCCCTGAATCAGCCTGAGTCCATGGCATGTTGTCTTCAAAGGCTGCTCTCAGGACTCCACTATGGCAGGCTTTCTGGGAAGCTCTGATTTGTCTTGAGATAACTTCTTGAGTGAGGCTGTGGGGTGCAAAGCTGGGAGGGTAGAGGGGCATGGTTATTCACTCTCACTGAAGGTAGGAAGGACCCACATGGCAATGGTCAGGGCTACTGATCACTGACTGGAGACCTCTGGCACCAAGTCTCAGCTTCTGGTGAGTTAGGGATAAGTGGGCAGCTACTCTTGCACCCTCCAGCAGATGCCATCTTGTGGCCCCCCTGAGCTGTGACCTTGGCTTATCTGAACCACTTGAAGGAAGATAGCTGCCTGGTCACTCACTCAGTAATACAAGGGCCTAGGGATGCACCAGTGAACAGAACAGAGACCTCTCTCCACATGAAATCTCCTTTCTTATGGGAGAAGAAAGATGAGGAAGAAACCAGTTCTGATGGTCAGCTTTATGCATCAACTTGGCTACAGGATCCAGTTATTTAATTAAACAGTAATCTAGGTGTTGGTATGAAGATACTTGGTAGATGTAGTAAACATCTGCAATCAATTGACTTTATATAAAGGAGATGATTCTTAACAGTCTGGGTGGGCCTCATCTAATCGGTTGAAAGACCTCAATAGCAAAACTGAGGTTTTCCCGAGGAAGAAGAAAATCAGCCTGTGGACTGCAGTGTCAACTCCTGCTCAAGGATTTCCAGCTGACTGATTTGCCCTACAGACTTTGGACTTGCCAGCCCCCACAATCACAGAAGTCAATTCCTTGAAATAAACCTCTCTCCATATGTATATATATGTATCTATATATGGTCACATAAGTCAATTCCTTGAAATAAATCTCTCTCCATATACATATATGTCTCTATATGTATATTCATAACAGTATATATTCACACACACGCTCTCTCCGTCTCTCTCTATACATACTGTTACATACATATTCTATATTCTGTGGTTCTATTTCTCTAGCAGAACCCTAACCAATAAACCACTCAACAATTGCAATAACAGCAAGAATAATATGTAATCAGAGCAGGTGAGAGCTATAAAGGAAATAAAAAGAGTGATGTGATATAAGGTAGTGGTGAAGACTACTTTGGGGAGGGTTGCACGGAAGCATCCGAGAGAATAATATTTGATTTGAGACCTGGAAGATGAGGAAGAGCCAGTCACGTGAAGATCATGAGAGAAAAGTACAAGATAATGAATCAGCCAGTGCTAGTGCAGAGGTGAGTGGAAGGGTTGCTTCTCTAGTGAGGTTGGAGCAAGAGGGGTAGTGAGAGGGAGGAAGGGCAGACAGAGGCCAGATCAGGAAAAGTCCAGGAGGCTGGGAACAAGCATGTAGATGCCGTTCTAATGCAGCCATGGGAGAATTTTAAGCAAGGACTTTAGGAAATCCACTGGGCATCAGTTTCTTTATTTGCAAAGGGGAGATTTTCATTCCATACCAGGCTCCTTTACAGACTGGCTTTGAGGATCACATGCAAATATTGTGTGTGAAAATGTCTTCAGAAGTAGAATGTGCCTGCCCAAGGTAACAGAAGACTTTTATTAAGCAAGGGAGATGAACTGAAGTTCTGGAAGAGGAGCACAGGTCGTCTTGGATTAAATGCAAATCTACTACAAAGCATGATCTACTCTGGCTTCCTGGGGATCTATCTGGGTGTGGATGTTCCACACTTTAGGTTTTCCAGCTACATTGAGAAGGGTAATCCATAGCTCTGTTGAGAGCTCTTCTCTGAGCAGCCCTTTGATTCTGACGACTGCTCCTCCCCAAAATGAGTTTCTTCTGCTTCCAGTCCTTGGAGATCAACAACTTGGTTTATACTCACCACCAAATCAAGATGAAGCAAGTGAGAGGGGCCCTCACTTTCCACTCTCCATATCATCAGCCTTCAAAGACCTATAATCTGGCCTCAGTGGGAGGAAAGTATTAGACAGGACATATCCGGGGACAAAGGAGTAACAGTGATTTTTACTGGTATACATTATTTATTTATTTATTTATTTATTTTAAGATGGAGTCTCGCTCTGTCACCCAGGCTGGAGTGCAGTGGCGCGATCTCCATTCACTGCAACCTCCAACTCCCAGGTTCAAACAATTCTCCTGCCTTAGCCTCCTGAGTAGCTGAGATTATAGGCGCATGCCACCACACCCAGCTAATTTTTCTATTTTTAGTAGAGACAGTTTCACCTTGTTGGTCAGGCCAGTCTCGAAGTCCTGACCTCATGATCCACCCACCTCAGCCTCCCAAAGTGCTGGGATTACAGGTGTGAACCACCGCGCCGGGCCTGGTGCACATAATTTAAAAGGCCATACTAAGTTATGGTTAAATCCAGAAGAGCAAATTAGCTCTATCAGGAATGATTCTCCTTCACCATGTCTCCCTTTTCTGCTGTATTTGGCTCCATTTTCAGACATCCCTTCCCTTGCAGAAGCAACATGGCACCAGTAATATCACCAACTCTAAGAGAAACAGAACGCCCCTCTGGCCATAACTCTTAATGATTCCATATTTCACTTGTGTCTCTTGCCAGTACATTTGTAACCAGTTGGCAAGATTTCCCAAGAGGAAACTAGAGGGTTTCGAGTACAGCCCGTGGACCTTTGGTCCATCCAACTTTCCTTGACATTTTTTGTTGGTGTGGCCTATGCATCGTCTCTGTTCCATCTCAATACATTGAAGGATGTTTCAAGAATCCATTGCTGACTTAGGAGACATGAGGAGAGTGTTGAAGCACTGTGGGATGTGACACAGAGTTGGCTCCAAGCCAAGTGGTACTGATGAAACAGAGCTCAGGAGGCCACTCTAGTTTGATTTTGTGCTTATACAGGAATGAAAAGGGGAGAGGGAAGAGGCTTTCCCCATATCACTATTTCCTCTTTCTAAGAATCCTCAATGCCCAGAATCATGACATCAGCTCAAGGAATCAGAACTCCAAAGGACTTTAACCAAAGGACTTGCTTAAAGTGTATAGAATAGGTTTAAATTTAAACCACACAGAGTTACATCGCTTTTCATTTGTTTATCTATTTTAATTTTATTACTAATATGTGAAATATGTGTAAAAATTAAGCTTTTATCTGTATAAAGGAAAACCTTACAAATAAATGCATAACGCCTCTTTAAAATCCCTTCTTTTCAACTCTGGTCTCCTCTCACCTCCACAGAGGTAGTCACTGTTACCAATTTGAGATGTAAACATGCAAGTCTTCTTCTATGATTTGCATATAGAGAACTTCTGGAAAATAAAGTACTTTTGGAAAAGAAAGAGTATTGTTTTATGATGAGTTGATTTAATATACAGTGTTCAGCTGTATGTATTACTCAAAAATATGTTTTTTTCCCCACCTAGCCTTGTGTCTTAAAGAAGACCCGATGTTGACAAATTCAGATTCCCTTCATTATATTTAACAACTACGTTTGTATCATGGCTTATTTAACCTGTTGATGGATGCTTAACTTGCTATTTATTTTTTATCTAATACAAGCTATGTTACAATGAACATCTTACATGTGCTTTTTGTGCACATGCATTTTTCTAGGATAGATATTGAGAAGTGAATTCCTGGACTATAGGGTAAGACCACTTTTCATTTTAGAAGATATGTTCAACTTAATCACCCTTTGACATGGCTGTACCAATTGCCACTCCTGCCAGTTTACCAATTCTTTAAAAAATCCTTTTCTCTGTATCATGACCTGTGTGGGTGCTCAGACTTTATTTTCCTTATTTGTCCTCTTGCCCAGTTGCTTCCAGTATTGGCATCCCTGTTGATAGAGCCAAAAGTACACGTTGGCTTTGCTGAGCAAACAGAGGTAATTGATCAGACAAGTAGCCGACAGCTTGGCTTCCATCGCACAGATCTTTGGGAGAATGCTTTGCTTGTTTTCTGCTTTCTGATGCAGTAAAGACTGCTCAAAATCAAGCAGCTATTGACTGGGGCTTGGAAATATCTTTGTTATAAAGATATTTGACTTAAAATACAATTCTGCTTCTATATTAGGTGGACATTTATCTTATGTATAACTTCCCATATATTTATTTTTCCTATTCTAGCTTGAAAAGAATAAAACAGAAATTTCCTAAAAAATTAAAAAAGAATCAAACTACACTGCAATTACCATGGATAAAATGGAAATATAGGTATTGATTTTGACAACTAACCATCGCATGTGTCAGCTCTTCACACAAACACTCGGTTGCTGCTCCATTTTCAACTGTAAAGAAACCACTAATAATCTGGCTCAATAAGCAGGCACACTGAAGAACTGATCTAAGAGAATCTTCCATCTGATTTCTGGTACACATTTTCCTGTTAACTTTTAACATATGTAGCCTGCAGGCATGCTACACACAAATCTCCAGCCTTCGAAGGAGCCAATGATCAGTCGGAGAAACGTGTAAAGATTTGAGAACACGTGCAATTTTCACTTTATATGTTGTCAGTGAGCAACTATTCCAAAGGTACTTTTCTCACCACTTGGCTGTAAAAAAATCTTTAATGCTGTGGCACTCTGACAAAGTTACACATTTAATGAACATACTACCCTAAGGAATATTTCTTCAAATTTGATAACTGCTTCACTGACATTCAAAGACATGCTAACTAGAGATTTTTAAACTAGTTGGAAATAATTCTCCAGTTCATCTAATTATAGAGAGAACATCTCCAACAGGCTGTTCTACCTTGTTCAACATTTATTGAAGAATGGGCATGGGCTGGGTTTATGCTTGATCAGTAGAGAAAGAAGTTAGTAACCGAACTATCGATGTAAATAAGCATCCGTTGAGAATGTTTACATAATTTCGCTGTTTTTTTTCTGACCCCTACATAATTTGCTGTGTATCTTCCTCATTTAGACAGATCCCTCTAAATGGCATACCGTCATTGTAAGGTTTGTCTCCTAGTTAGATTCCTTAAGGGGAAAGATCCTATCTTTCTGCAATGACCTTCATGGCTTCCATTACAAGGTATGAGATTTAACAGACACTGAATAAATGTTGGCTAAAATGTTGGACACCTCAGGAATTCTCATTTACCAATCAAACTAAATATACTAACCAGAAAATATTCTTATCAATTCATAAAGCAATTTTCCAAAAGTATCTGCAAATATTTTAAAGCTAATTCCAAGTTACTTCCTGTGCTTGAAAATATTACCATGAATTAGCCTAAAAATTATGACAGTAATGAGAGTGATTTGAAATTAAGAAGGTAATACAGGTTCACACTACATACTTCTAGTCTCAACACATAGCAATAATAGATGTACCAGTTAGAATAATAAGCACATTCTTTATACCTGGTAAGAGAGGTAATGAAGGAGGATGACTTTTGGCTTGGCTAATTCAGTGACTGATCAGCATCAGGGGCCTGAATTCTCTTTATTTTTCAGCACTGCCCTCCTTTGTATGTTGGCTTTGTCTTCGGCTTGACTCCCTCATGATCACAAAATAGCTGCTGCTACACCTCACATACACCTCACATCTCCTTATATCAACATTCTTACGTAGAGGACAAGACTAAGTCTTCTTCTTATGCTTCTTTTTAAGCAAGAAGAAGCCCTGACCAGATTTCTCCTCCTATCTCATTGGTTAGTATGTGATTTTGATTTCCCTGAGGTTTCTCATGTGAAGCTAAGAACCAAACCAGTTTCATTTTTTTGAAATTAGGGACTTGGGTTGGATACTCCTTCTCATAAAAGAAGGGTGAGAAGGAAAAGTAACGTCTGCTCCTGGGGCTATAGTTTCCAAAAGCTGATTACCTGGAAAGGTAGACAGAAGCACCTGCAGTCAAAACCAGTTGAACCCATGACTGAGTCCATAAAATCCTCAATATCCTTTGGCCAGGAGTCCCAACTCAATGTGTTGTGTGGTACCCTAACTGACACACCTGTGGACTTTTTGCCATTTATAGCTTTTATAGTAATATATATGGCCAGGATATATGAACAGATAGTCATTTTTCTTGGTAATTTATTTTTACCAAATTTTACAGAAACATCAGTCCTTCAAGGACAGAGTAACAAATTGCTGTATTAACACAGATTATAAGAGAAGCACTGCCCTAAGCTACCAGGGTTAGACCTGGGCTGAAGGCCTAAGGGTGCTGGAGCCCTGGATAGAGAAAAACACAAAATATTTGGATGGGGAGAGAGGCTCATAGACTTAAGTAAAGAAAAAAATTAAAATAAGAAATTGCCGCTCAAAATGAGCCTGCAGGATAAACTCTCAAACACATACGGGAGAATTAGTAACCAGCAAAATCAATATTTGGAAGAGGAATGTATTCAAGGTGAAATTTTCAAAAGCAGACATGCCTGAAAATGACTTTAAAATAAGTATACTTAGAGTAACTAACGAGATTTTTAAAAAGCATGCTATCTACCTAAGGAATAAAACATGATTGTGAAATAAAGTAGGCAGAAATAAAATAGGAAAGGAGGATATGTGAAGGAAGCAGCTAGAAATTCTGAAAATAAATCACATTTCACAGGATTCTTTTTGATGGGAACAGCCATTTAAAAACATGACATAGAATTGAGAAATCCACCAAGAACATGACAATCAATAAAGAAATGAAAGATATAAAATATCAGTTCAATAATATGATATATTGAGAAGCTTCAGAAGACTTAGAAAAAGAGTTTCAAAAGAAAAAAATAGGGTGCATATAGTGAAGTTGTAATATTTGAAATGACAATGACTAAGAATTTCTTAATTTGATGAACGCTCTTAGTTTTCAGAGGGTACTAAAGTGCTGAGCGAACTAGTAAAACCAGACTTGTCCCGAGCTAACCATGGAGTGATGCCTTCAACATGTTGAGAGAAATAATGGAGCACAGAGATCTTATGTCTAGCTATATTATGTTTAAAGAGTGAGAACAGGCCAAATGCAGTGGCCTGTAATCCTAGCTACATAGGAAGCTGAGGCAGTAGGGTCCATTGAGTCCAGGAGGTCAAGGCTGCAGTGAGCCGTGATCGCACCACTGCACTCCAGCCTGGGCAACGCAGCGAGAGACCCTGTCTCAAAAACATACAAATTAAAGAAAAAGTAAGAATGAGAACAAAATTAAATATTTCCAGACATGTAGTTTTAACAGGCCCTTATGGAAATAACTACTAAAGGACATACTTCATTCACCAAGGGGGGCATAAGTCCAGCAGGGAAGAATGAAAATAGCAGAAAAAAAGAAAAACAAGTAATCTCAAAAATTGGTTGAGAAATGTCGTTCAATGTCATTAAATGTTACCTGTACTCTAATATTCTATTGTTTTAAACCTGTAATTAAACTTTTTAAACTGCAATTAAAATTCTAGACAACACTGAAGAGGAAGTTTGTGAGGGAAATACACTGATAGTTAATGAAGTTCCTTGGTTTCAATGAAAGGAAAATAAAGTCACAGAATAACCTCTGGTTTTGTTAAAAGACGTTAGAGCTACATACGGATGTTAAACATAGAAGGAGAGCCACTGAGAAAGTAAGAAGCAATTGCTAAATCCTGAAGGAGCTGAGGAAATTTGAAAAAGAGAGAATGAAGATAATAATAACAATGCAACAGAAAACAGGAAAGTAGGTGAGGTGGGCGGGAGGAGAAAGAAAACAGAAATGCATTGTAAATATGAAACAAAAGTAAGTTGGTGGAAATAACTTCAAATAGATTGGGTCTTTTTGTTTTGTTTTGTTTTGTTTGGGAGGTAGAGTCTTGCTCTGTTGCCCAAGCTGGAGTATAGTGGCACTATCTCGGCTCACTGCAGCCTCCACCTCCCAGGTTCAAGTGAGTCTCCTGCCTCAGCCCTGAGTAGCTGGTACTACAGGTACCCGCCACCAGGTGGCTACTTTTTGTACTTTTAGTAGAGATAGGGTTTTGCCATGTCGGCTAGGCTGATCTCGAACTCCTGACCTCAGGTGATCCTCCCTCTTCAGCCTCCCAAAGTGCCGGAATTAAAGGCATGAGCTACCACGCCTGGCCAAATGTATTGTTAATCATAATAGATTAAAGTCATCTACTTAAAGACAGCAACCATCAAATTGGATTAAAAAACACAATTTAAAACAGCATAGAAATGTTAAATGTTAAAGATTGAACATAACTGAATGAACATCAGGCAAATACTAACTAAAACAAAGCTGATGAAACGGTAGTCTTACCAGACAATACAGAATTGGAGACAGAAAAGCTTTAATAAGGATAAAGAAGAAAACATGTGTATATAACAAATGTGTATACATAATATCTCCAATAATGTGACATTATGGTCATGTACTTGTATACAATTGACAGCATGCTATTTGGTTTTAAAAAATGGAAAAATTTAGAAAATAATGCACTGAAAATATGTTATTACCTGGATATGATAACTGCTAATATTTGAAAATATCTAACTGGAATTTTTGTATGCACATTTATGTAATATATATATGCTTTGTTGTCATTCAACATATTTCCATATCAAATCATCTACATATATTAATAATTAATATTTACAAAGTATACTACTGAACAGATATATCATAACAAGTTTAACCAGTCTTCTATTATTAGATATTCAGGATTCTTCAAAGTTTTTTCTATCATAAGCAACTTAACGAATACTCATGTGCAAACACTTTTACTTTTCCTACTATGGACACCTAAAAAGCATACACACTGCAGTACCTTTGAGGAGTATCACTGCATTATAAAGGTAAACTTTTCCTAGTGGTCTATAAGGGTACGTATCTTATTATCTACTCATTAGCACAGGGAATTATCCTTCTTTCTTCCTTTTTAATAAACATGAAAATACTTTTGTTTTTTCAGCATCTGTAAACAAAACAATATGTGATTACTATAAAGAATTTTATATAGTTTAGGGAGGTGGATAGAGAAAGTCAAAAGCATCCTTAACCCATCACTAGGTATAAGAACTATTAAAAGTCTGGCATATGACTTGCTAGAATATTTTCTTTTTTATGACATTGAGATTATAATAATTTTGCCATTTTAATAGTGAAGTATAATTTACCTACAGACAAAAATGATTTTTTTTTGTTTGTTGCTTTTGGTGTCAAGTTCTCCAAGTTTTCACAAATATGTATAGTTGGGGAATCACCACCGTAATCAACATACAGAATAGTCCCATATTCCCCCTGGCTCCTCTGTAGCCACCTCCTCTCCCTACTCCTAGCCCTGTAGTTCTGCTGCTTCCAGAATGTCACATACATAAAAATCACATGGTTTTGAGCCTGGCTTCTTTCACTTAGCATAATGCATTGGAGATTCATCTATGTTGCTGTGTGTGTTAGTAATTTGTTCCTTTTTATTACTGTGTATGATGTATTTCTTTTAAATCTTTGCTATTTCTATTGGCAGAAAAAGAAGATATTCTTTTAAAAATGTACATCGATTGATTACTGGTGCAATGAAATTATTTATATGTTTATTGTCCATTAGAATTCTTTCTAGAGTGAATCACACTGTCTTTCTTTAAAATATATCACAAGTTAGGTTTTTTCATTCTCCTCTTTACTGTCTATCAATGATGTGGTTTTACTGTCTAATATTTGGAGGCTTAATTGACCAAGAAATCTAGCCTCCATCTTAGCTGATACTGACAGCATCTGTGTGTGATAGAAGGTTGACACTTGACTCTCTGGGAGATGACCGTTCAGCTAGGACCTTTAATACCGTGTAGGTGGAAGCAGGAAGAAGATGATTTCAGTTCTTTTCACCCGAGACTTAAGGAGAGGGGGATCTGGAAAACTGAAGGCTCACTTCTAAGGCATTTTCTGCCTTTCACCTTGTTCTTACGGTGAGAACTGTTTCTCTCTAGTCAGCCCAGGACCAATACGATGAAAAGTAATGAGCTGGTATCAATAAACGTTTATGAGGCTAGTTTCAGGCTAACAAACTAGGTCCCCCAGGCAAAGTCCATCCACCTGCCAAGCTGCAGAAAAGGGTTAGTCTTCTAGAATTTTCAGCCATCTTTCTCATGAGACAGTGCATCCTTGTGCTTAAGGGCAAAATCTTCAAAATCAGCTGGTCCTGGGTTCAAATGCTGATTCTGACAGTAGCTGGAGAGACCTGGTAATATTTGACTAACTTCTGGAACTTCAGTTTCTCAGCTATCAAAGAGAATAATTGTAATTCTTACTTCCTTAAGAAGTCAATGAGATTAGGTATGTAAAACATCTAGTACAGTCCTTGGCACATGTTGAAGAGTATTATATCCTATGAATAGTAGTGATTGCTATCATGACTTAAAGTAAGAATGACCACCCTGTAGGTGGATCTAGGCTCAAGAATTTCATTTGCTCTCTTTCTTTCCAACCAGAGCCAAGAAAGGAGGTGAGTAAGAGTAACTAGACAAGCTCTCATCAGAATTGGAAAGTTCAGTGCTGTCTTTGGAATGATTTCATTTCTGCACACTTTCTTCCACTAGACACCAAGCAATGCTCCATGAGCACCAAACCTTGATCTTAGATGGCCATCAGCATATCTCCATAAAAATGTTATCCCAACATGGTTTTGCAACCATTGCCCTTCCCAACAAGAAGTCCTCTCTTTAGACCCACAAACTGGAGCACACACAGTTTATTATGTCAGTTCACTGTCCCCTGAACTGTGTCCCACACAGCATATTAAATCTGAAGCACAATAGATGATATGGTTTGGCTGTGTCCCCACCCAAATCTCATCTTAAATTGTAGCTCCCATAATTCTCACATGTCATGGGAGGGACCTGGTGGGAGGTAACTGAATCATGGGGGAAGGTCTTTCCCATGCTGTTCTTGTGATAGTGAATAAGTCTCACAGATCTGATGGTTTTACAAAGGGGAGTTACCCTACACATGCTCTCTTGCTTGCCACCATGTAAGATGTGACTTTGCTCCTTCTTGCCTTCTGCCATGATTGTGCTGCCCCTGAGCCATGTGGAAGTGTGAGTCCATTAAACCTCTTTCCTTTATAATTTATCCAGTCTCGGGTATGTCTTTATTAGCAGCATGAGAACAGACTAATACAATAGATCTCTTGACATGCATTCATGCTTTTGCCTTCTAAGAGGCAGAGTCTGCTATTGTTGAAAGAGTGTGAGATTTGGAGTCTTAAAGACCAAGGTTTCTTGCTGTCCCTGAGACCCAATTTCCTTATCTCACCCTCCAAGGACTGTGATAAGGCTTAAATGAGGGGAAAGGCAGCTGCAAACATGTGATTCCATTCATCCACTCTTCTCAATTATAATTTATCATTTTGGTTCTGGTTCACATTATTTATTTTTGAATCTAATATTTCTCTTTTTTTTTTTTCCTGTTTTTCATGATGGGCTCTATGATCAGAGTTGCTAGCTTGATAAGGACACTTGAAGATACAAGCCATGGAGAATCTAGGGCACACATATGATCCACTCACCACCTTGCTGCTGGTGTGTGCTGATTACTTCTAGAGGTGGCGGCTCTCACTGGAGGTGGCCACCTGTAGGGGACCTTCCCAAACACTGCTGTCCACCTCTAAGTGGCCTTCTATCATAGGTTCCCCCAGCTTCACTGGAGTGGGGTTGCTACACAAAGCCTGTCAAGTAAATGTTCATCAACCCATTTAGCACAGGGTTGAAATGCCAGAGGCATCTTTTATTCTCACTAAGCTATTGCCCTCTCTTTGGGGAAGGCAGGCCTTGGTGGCACCAGTCTATTTTTCCTGGCTCTCTTGTTGACACTAGAGGCACCGTCTTCAAAAGCAGTGTGTGCTTTTGTGTGGTAGAGAACCAAGAGGGGTCCAATTTTGCCATCAATCATATTTAATAGCATATGCTATTAATGTAATTTTGTTATTGAAGATTCCTAAATCTATTCAGTGGCTTGCACAAGACAATTATGGTTTTTCAAAAGTACATGCATGCAATCAGATATCACCTTTAATTAGAGCTGTGGCAATTAAATATGGTCATTATGAATGTAATATTATAAAATATTCATTAAATAACAGTTGACATGGCATTTCTTTGATTTAAAGGAAAATGACATTGAGATCAAACAGTGAGAGTTCTTATGAGTTATTTAGTGTCTTATAAAAAGATTGTCTGCCAGGAGGATAATGTGAAAAGGTATGGGGAAGTAAGCTTTTGACATTTTGAACAGCTTTCCTCTGCCTCAGAGCCACTCTCAGCTTTGCTCTCCCATGGTTCAAGGTTTTAAGATCTACTTGTTGCCTAAAGCAAGGCTGTTTTAGTTCAGATTTTGGATCTGATTAACAGCAAGGCCTCTGGGCTCCCCACATGCTCCCTTGTAAGTGAAGGCAGGAGTCAGACGCGATAGCAGCAATTTCTCATTGCGAAGTCCATATCTCTTTCATGAAGTGCTTTGCCTTTAGACTGCAAAAAAAAAAAAAAAAAGAAAAGAAATTAATGTCAGCTCAATGCAAAAAATACTTCCTTAGAGGAAGTTTTGTGGGCAGTAAGGAGGTGTAGGGGGAGAAAGATCCCAAGTTCCACAGCAGAATAATCATATTTAGATGTCAGGAGACAAACTTGCTAAGCTCTCGTCAAAAACCAGGATGACTTAATTAATTTTTTCCTTAGTAATAGAAAGTTATAAATAATTAAAATAGACTAAATAAATAAAAGAATACTTTTCTCAAATCTGTCTTTGTGCTTGCTGTTTTGCATTTTGATGTAACTAAAAATTGAAGAGTTTTTTTTCCCCCTTCTTTGGAAAAACTAATGGTCTCAGCTTATGTTCCTTTATTGTATGTTCTCTGGTCATTTTGTGACTTGTCATTTAAGAGCGGGGCAAAGAGGCTGCTTTGTATCAGGAGAAGGTTTCAACTGGTTCCCTGGCCTTGTTGCTACAAACATATTGGCTGGGGAAGGATATGGAAAGGAACTACAGAAGGTGAATAACGACTCCTCCAACAATTTAGAATGTTTGAAGTTAATTATCCTACTCTGATGACTGGTTGTCTAGACATTTTAAGTATTTATTTTGTGGTGTCCCCTACAGTTCATAATTAAAGACCTAAAGGAAGGCTCCCGGAGGTTTTTACTGGCCAGACCAGAAATTACCCACACAACATACTGTGCATCGGCAAAACACAGGAAGAAGTTGCATTCCTTTATTTCATGTAGTCTGATCGGAGGCAGTGGCTGGAGTATTGACCGTCTTTGAACCAAAATGGCATTAATGAACCCGGCTGAGACCCAGTAAGGCTCAGCTAAGGATCTTAGACTAGGACTCAGTTTGTCAATGGTTCCTAAGAGACAGGATGGGAGTGGGACAGATTTGCTACAGTCTTGAGTTTCCTAATCGTTAATCTCCGAATGTTACCTATGCCTCAGAGTCAGGGGCACAATAGGGTCAACTGAACTGACATAGGCATGGTAAAATTGTTCATTCATTCATTCATTTTGTTTATCCTAAGAGTATTTGCTCCATGCCCCTATGTCAAAAGCATTGGGCTAATATTTTTGAAAAGAACTCAGTCATCTGGGTCTGAATCCTGACTTCGTTACTAATGAGTATATGACCTGAGGCAAGTTGTTTAATCTCTCCAATATTTAGTTTGTTCATTTGTCAAGTGAGGATAATATTTATTCTTGCATGATTATTAGGCAAATTAAATAAGATATAAAATTCACTGAATACAATCTCCAGCATATAGTCACTGCTTGATCATCATGGATTATTAATGTCTGCAAATATTTGATAATTGATGCAAAGATGGTGTGAAAGTTGTGAAATTCTATCTACTTGTGATGGTGTCTTCAGTTCTAAGATTCTTTAGTTAGCCTGAGGTCTCTAAGATAAGCTATGAAAAGTTTCAGTGAGGCCTTTTGTGTTAGACCTTCCCTTTCATATGAAAGCAACACAAATCTCCCAAATGGAGTAAAATAACATCCAAGAGAGGCCAAACAAGATGCTATGGTATCCAGGCAGGTCAAGATTTCAAGGGGCTGGGAGGACCCAGTGAGGCTTTGTAGAGAACACAGAATTTGTAAAATAAGCATCCTGTTATCAGGACAGCCCCTGGTTGGGGCTCTTGGCTCCTTCTCCTGGAGTCTCCCAACTTTCAGATGAATACACACAAACACACTCATACACACACACACACTCAAATATGGACAGAGCTTAAGTAAAGCCTGGGGTGTGTGCAGTGCATTTAAATTCCAAAGTGTGTTGTGTGTGTGAATTCTAGTTTTAAAAATGTGGTCACCAGAAACTGTCATTTCATGTCACACCTGGTGGTGCTGGGACACAGTTTCAGTGCCAAATGTAGCCTTCCGCAGCCACTTCTTCTCAGTGGCTTCTCTGCATTCCAGCAGGTCCCAAATGTCATGAGGGGTACCCCTGATTATAAACTTAACTCTTCACCTTTTCTCAGAGCCAATGTCTGCCTTGAATTTGCCTGGAAAACTCGGCCATTTTTAGACATTTCTAGACAAGCAAAAGATGACCCCATTACCCTTAACCACATCTGTTATGCCACAAGGATTGGTGCTTGTAACTGCTACACTTGCAGTCTGTTCTCAGAGAGTCAGAGAAAGGCAAGGTTGCCTCTGGTCCCCAAAACTTAGTACATGAATAAAGAATAGGCTATGGACAGATAGATGAACAAGAAGGCAATGGAATGGATGAGTGAATAAATGAGAGATTAAAGTTCCCTTTCAAGCAAAAGATTCAATTCAAAAGTCTAATTCATGGACAGTTGTTGGTATCCTTGGAAAAGACAAGCCACTTTCCATAATTACTATTAGAGAAGACACAGTAAAAATTTTTGCCACTACTTTTAATGGCAAAAACTGCAATTACTTTTGAACCAAACTAATAGTTGTAAAGAAGACGTAATCCCAGAGTGAATGGGAGCTACCCATGGGAAAGCCTACTTGAGCCAAGAAATGGAGGGAAGGAAGGAAGGAGAAAAAAAAAAGAGAGAAAGAGAAGAAGAAGAAGGAGGTAGAGGAGGAGGAGGAGGAGGAGGAAGAGGAAGTGGGTCCTGATGACATTGTCTAACTACCTGTTTCAGCTCAACCTAAGCCATGACATCCCTGGCCTTTTGTGGTGTATGAACCAATAAATGTCCTTTCTTCCTTAAGGCTTTTTTTTTTTTTTCATTTGCAAACAACAGTCTTGATTAATACAATAATGGAAGTGGGCTTTACGCTTGATTTTCTTTTGGAAATATAGCAGAAGATAACTCAGAGAAAAGGTAAACTGTTTTCATGGCATGTTCCACAGCAGTTCATATTCCGCAGTAATTTTTAAAGGGTTGGGGAGGTAATCAGGCAAACAATAGTCCTGCCTTAAATTAGATTAAGCTGCCTTAAATGAGGTGGTTACCCTGGTTCTACTGAAAGTCATCACAGTGGGGAAGGGGAAAGTTCTCTGGGAAGGGGCAACACTGGGGTGCAGTCAAGTGGGATTCTGATTTTCTTTCTTGGGGAAGGAGGGAAGCTATGTTTTAATCTCTATTTAAGCAAATTGGTCAGTTGGTACCTTTCTTTCTTCTGAATTCATTCACTCTGAAATTCATATCCATCTCTCTGATTTAGACACTGGGAAAGTACTCTTTGGGCTAAAAGTGGACTAAGATGGACTATTAGAATGTCTGCCCCAAATTATGTCCAAAATATTTCTCCAAGTGGGAAAAAGTGCATTTTAAACAGCTCTGATATTTTCCCCTTTGTTTTATCAATACTGCCTCATTTCAGCGTGGGGAGGCCAAATGGCTCTCACTTCATCCCATGAATTAATGATTCTTCAAATCAATTTAATCTGGAGCCTAATAAATTTTCTTAATGACAAATCAATGTCAAAAATAATGAAAAAAGGAGTGATTCAATGTGTTTGCCCCCCAATTTCTACTTTCCTAAGCAGAGATGTATTATCTGAAGGGCAGATTTAGCATTTTCTCTTTCTACAATGCATGACACTCTTTCCTGTGCAGGGTGAATTGTCAGCAAGAATACAGATTTCTTGCACCCCCTACAATCAGATGCTAGTATCTACAACGTTTTCCTTTCTCATGCTTTTTAAAGCCTAGGAGGAAAGTAAGCGACAGAGAACCAACTTGTTAGGCATTGTCTGCCAGGGCAAACAAACAAACAAAAGGATGATGAGTGTGTGAGAGTATGTGTGTAGTACATATGTTACTGGAAAGTGTTTTAAACAATGTTGATATGCTGATAGATGAAGGGGTGTAATCTATTAATATAGTGGAGTATGTAATGAAGAAGATGGTAAGGGAATGAGAAAGATAGCCCCCTGGTTTCTTCCTTCTAACTTGAGTTCTATTGCTAGAGACAAATAAATAGTGACACTATTAAACTAGCAATCCTCCATCTTTAAATGCTTGGCTGGTAATTCCCCGCACCCTCTCCTCCAAAAATTAACTAATACTTGGTAGGAGACTACTTACTATATGTCCATGACTGAGTCAGGTACTGTTGGTGGTTAAAGAAATTAAGTCGCAACTTCAGGAAATTTACATCCAAGCTTAGGGATGAAAATCTAATACATGCATGACAATGAGAAGAAAAGGTGTGTGCCGATAATGATGACAGGGCTGCTCAAGCTTAGGGTGAGGTGAGAGCCAGTTGTGAAGGAAAGTAGAATGGGGAAAGTTGTATTTAGGAGGCTGGAAGGCAAGACTTAGAAGGCAGGACATTCCTGGTGGAAGTGAGTGGGCTAAGTGAAGATAAGACCCTGAAAGACCAGACGGTAAGCTCTTTGTCAGTTCTTCCCTATTTTATTGTGAAGAGTGTCCACTTGTACAGTGATTTTCTTTTTTAAGATTTCTTTTCGATGCTGACTCCTGAAGGTGTGCTTGACTGGTGAATTTGTGAGGTCCTGCTTCAAGGTACTCCATTTGTAAAGGGCAGTGGAGATACATTTTTTTATGCATTTATCTTAATTCTCTAAACTACCTTCAAGTTGGACTGAAAGGTATGGAAATAGAAAGGACAGACCTTATCATCTCAGGAAGATTTCCAGAGAAAGTTATTTCTGAGAATAACTTTCTCAGACAAGGATTCAGACCTTCTATTCCAGGATCAGGAAGCACAGATGGTACGTCCACAATAATGGATGTGTTTAATAACACTCATTATCCTTCTGGGAGCAAGACTCAAAACAGCTCTACCTTTCCCTTCTTAGAGATGAAGATGATCAAATATTTAAGGCTAATACTTGCCTTTATATTTGGTCATTGTTTAAGATTGGGAGGGAGGAGAAATCCCAATCTCAACCTGGGCCACTTTGAGAGTTTATTTCCATGTTCTAGCAGGGGAGTGCAGCTACTGATATATGCTTGACCAAAGACTGGTCCTCCTCCATCTGGGATGGTCATCCTCTTTGACCAAGCCCACAGCTTCTGGAGGGATGCACATGGAGTGATGAGAGAGAGAAGGGACACATGCCTCATCAGCCAGATCAGCCAAATTAAGCCTAGTGATCAATGGGGTGACAGATGTCACAGCCAGATCGCCCTGACTTCCAACCTTGGCCACTTGGAGATGTGGATTTTTCTCTTAGACGTTTAAGTAGAAAGGCCAGCTGTGGTGGCTCACATCTGTAATCCCAACACTTTAGAAGGCCAAGGTGGGAGAATCACTTGAGCCCAGGAGTTCAAGACCAGCCTGGAAAATATAGTGAGACCCCATCTCTACAAAAAAATTAAAAAAATAGTCCATTGTGATGGCACATGACTGTAGTCCCAGCTACTTGGGAGATTGAGACAGGAGGATCATTTGAGTCCAGGAGTTCAAGGCTGCAGTGAACTGTGATTGTGCCATTGCACTCAAGCCTGGGCAACAGAGCAAGACCCTGTTTCTTTAAAAATAAAAAGGTGGGGGGAGGGGCATTTAAGTAGGAACAAGTAGCAACCAGGTAGATTTATGACAAATTACATCAAGCTACTGGGACATGGGAACTGAATGTGGCAGCAAACCCCTCTTTTATGTAGCCTAACTTATTGAAAAGAAGAACCACATTGTGTGATCCCTTTGATGGTTGACTTGTCCTTGTCAAGATGGTCCAATAATGTTGCTGGCAACTCCGTTGACTGTTTCTGGTGAGAGTGGTCAGTTTGCACAAGTTGAAGGCAGGGTTAAGACACAAATGGGAAATAAAAAAATAGGAAAGACCCACACAGAAAAAGGTTACCACCCGGTTAACCGCCCACAGAGATTTCCCCTACATCATCAAGTCCTAGAATGCCATTTTCAGCATACTCATTGCTTATCAAATAAATACTCAAAACCACGATTTGATAAAAAGAAGCATATGTCTTTCTCTTTACTAAATTAAATTGAATTAAAATTTATTTTTATTTGAAATACTTGGATGTTTCTTGAGATACGTGTTACTGAGGTGAAATGAACTGAGGCTTACTCACAAAGAGAAAAGGACCGCTCTTGCTGTTGAAAGATGAATAGCTCTAACTGAAGCATCCCATTGCCCATAGCCCAAAGTACATTACCATATTACATGTTTTGAGAAGTCTTGCAGTGAAGAATTCCAGTTTACCAGTACATCATACATTACATGACAATAGGACATGTGTATTCAGGCAACATCTCTTCATGCTGTATAGAGTGCACTTTAAGAAATGTGCTGTGAGCTACATCATAATTCTTTGAATTCAACCTCACTCCTAGCACCTCGCATAGTGCTCAGCCTATAATAGGTGCTTGCCATGTATTTATAAATCCCTTTTTAAGGTGCTTTAGCACTCATGACCTTATTTGATCCTTGAAACACAGAGTTGTCCTCTTATAGACAAGGAAAATGAGGGACAAAGGAGTTCAGTGTCCTGCCTAGGGATCACACAACTAGAAGTGGTAGAATAAGGATTCTAATTGATGTCTGCTCTCCCTAAAGTGTGTTTTTCATGCCGCCACCCCAGAAAACATCAGGGCAAGAAGTATAAAGTCTTTGCGATACCATAAGAATGAGAGCCATTTAATGCTGCGGTCTCCTCTGCATCCCCATCATCTCCTAAGGCCCAGCATGAATGTTTCTGTAACAGGCTTAGTCTCATTTTGTTTTGTTCTAGTCTGTAATCTAAACAATGGCTAAATGGGGCATGCAATTTCCAGTCTAATTTTTCTTACTTTACCTCCTTATTTTTCTGAAAGTCTTGGCTAATCAACAACTTGGGCTTTCATAGCAGGCTTGAGCTGTATTGAAGGTGGGTTATACCTGGTTGAAATGCTATGATACCAGTACAGATACACTGGGGTCTATGTTCCCTGAGCAAGGACAGTAGGGTGTACAAGAAATTCAGGGAAATAAAACATGATTTTGGGCCCACCAAAGAGAAAAATGTTAAAGATTCATGGGTTGGGAAGGCTATACTGAGCTTTGGTGAGGCAAGAAGGCCAGAAAATTCCAACACAGTATCAGTTTTTAGTCTTTTCTAGTCCCTTCCATGTTATCTATGCATGTGAGCTTCCTCAAGTACTCATATGTCATGGTCTTCCCTAGCACAGTAGCCTGTATTGCCCGTAGCCCAGGAGGCACAGTGTACCTATGCCTGACCCTCCCAGATGATAGCACCCTGCCCTCTGCACCCCTATCTGCCTGTCGTTTCTCTATCCAGATTGGCATTCTCACTACTCACCTTCATCTCTGGCCCAAGCTCACCCAAACTGTGCCATCATTTATGCTGTCTCCTGGAACACTCTACTGTGGCCACTCTGCCTTTCTTACTCCTACTCATCCTTCAAAACCCAGATCTATTCCACTTCTCTGAAGTGTTCCCTCACAATTCTAGACCTCATTGATTCTGAGTCCGACTTAGGTGGTCTCGCCTTTGGCTATATCAGGTGACAGAGCCCTGAACTAACACTTGACCCTTGCTCAGGTGCACTTGTCACACAAGTCAGATTTTAAGTTTCTTGATTGCTATCATGTATCTTCAAGGTCCTGGGCCACCAATTCCTCAATTCCCTGGTGGTTATAGGGTTTTAGGCCCAAACAAGCACTCTAATTCCCCTTCAATCCTTGTTCATTTCGTAATGTTCTCCAGATAACCCTGAAGGGGAAAGCGTTTCTATAAATGAATGTACAATAGTGGATGATTTCATTAGCAATTTCTAAAGACTGGTTATTATTACTTTTTTTAAGTGCTTACTAAACATCAGCTATTTATACTAGGTACTTTACATAAATCATCTCCCAACAATTCCATGGCATTAGGGAATTGAGTGAGGCTCAGAGAGGTTCAACAACTTGCCCAAGCTCACACTGCAACTAGTAAAAATGACATTCAAGTTCAATGAAGAACATTTCATTGGTGGCAGCTGCCACTCCAGGTAGGAAGCTATTGATTTTCCATTCCAGCATCCTGATGCTGCAGTTGAAATCTTCCTTTGTTCCTCTAGCAGGTGGAAAATAGACTCTGCCTGTTCTGTGCCAGCCACTTTGAGGCAGAGGAGCTGAGCTTTGACAAAGGACCCTTGGAAGACCAGCTTCGGTCTGTGCTGTACCTCACCCGCTCTACCTGCCTATGGTCTGGAACCACTGTGGTTGCTTCCCTTCCTCCTGCCTCTTCCAGCTCCCTCCTCGTCTGTCCTTAGCCCCCAACCCTGCCATTAATGAGAATCAGAAGGAGAGAGAGTGAGGACTTGAAAGAGTAATTCCTTTCTTATTTATAGGTCTCCACTAGAGGACCAGAGGCAAGGAGTGTGGTCTCTACCCTGAAGCGAGGAGCAAAGCCCTCGTAGGGGGGCTGGGTCCTGGCTGGGCTTGGCCTGTGACCCTTCGTGCCTTAATCTCCCCAGCTGTACAATTAGGTAAAAGTTGGTCTACAATGAAAGCCAGATGTTCCATCAGGAGCGAAGTCTCCTGGGCAAACAAATTAAATAATAAATAAATGCTTTCAGTTTTACTAGCAACTGGCCATTCTGTGCCTCCTCCCAGGCTCCAATTAGAGTACTCCTGCTGTCTTGTGGGGTTTTAAAACCCAAGCATGAATAAGAAAGAGACCTGGAAAGCCAGAAATGTTTGCTAGTTTTGATTTTGATTTTTGTTGACTGTTGGCTTGGGTTTGGTTTCATGCAATGTCACAAGCCCTTTTTTAGCAAATCATCATGAGTTTTAATTTCACATTCTAGTTTGATGGAGAGGGGCGGTTAACCAGGTGGTAACCTTTTTTGAGTAATTTTGGAGACATTGATCCAGGAACATCTAATGTGTGAAAGACTCTGGGAGATTACAGAGACATAGTGTGATTTCTCTCAGTCTGCCTGATCCAACCCAAATCCAAGTCAGAAGGACCTGAGCTCCAGGAGAAGCACTCCTGAGCTTGGATATCCAACTGCAGCTATTTACTTGAGAATGTCTTTAAAATGTTTATATCTGCCTCCCTGCCTTAGCATCATGTTTGTAAGTAGTCATATTTGGTTGAGTAAAGAACTTGAAAGGCCTCAGACACATTACTGTCATTCATTCTTTTATTAGCAAGCTCATTTATTCATTCAACAAATATTTATGGAGCACCTGTTATATGCTTCACAGTATTCCTGGCATGGAGGGAGCAGTTGCAATTAAGAAGACTAAAGTTCCTGCCCCCTAATAATGGAAAATGGAAAAAAATTTCAATTTCATAACCTGTTTTGGCATTTAGCGGTCCAGTCATTTCCTTTTAAGTCTTTTAAAAATTTAAGGAAAACATGCATTGCCTGATTTAAAAAATGGTACAATTAGTGACTATCCTATGGCAAGCCACATTTGGCCAAGAGGGAGCTGAGCTTCCCCTCAATGCAGTTGTGACTCTCATTTAGTAAGTTCCTACTGTATGCCAAGCTTGGATATAAGCATTCCACATAAAATAAGACACCCCGTTTTATTCTCACTGCTTTAAAGACGAGAAGACTGAGCCCGCAAGCACCCTACTTGTAAAAGCTCTCCCATTTCTGCTAGCTTCTAGGAAACACAAGGAACTTTCTGGGAGAAGTGATCATAATATCTATACATTTATTCAAAACCTACTATTTGGAAGGCACTGAGCTGGCAACCCTCCATATGTTATCTTGTTCCATCCTCACAACACCTCTGTAAGGTTGATATTGTGACCCCGCCGCCTCTTTTTTTACAGCAGAGGAAGTAGAGGCTCCTCGGGGTGGTTATTTGCCCCATGTCACACAGCTAGTTAAGTATCCAAGCCAGAATTCATACCCAGATCTTTCCGATCCCCAAGTCAGCATTCTATCAGTTTCCTCTAAGTGTCATGTTTTATAAACAAAAGAGTAAAGGCTGGAACTAAGAAAACAAGTCTCGATGGATTTATTTAGCTCCCCTTAACTTTGTAAGGGCCTGAACTCTGAAGACATGCTGTTGAGATTCCCACATTCATCCATGGAGGGCGATGACCTTCTCAACGAGCAAAAGAAGATACTAAAGCCTAGAAGGATTGTGCTCTTTCCCTAAGGGCTCCTGGCAATTTCAAAGGCAGAGGAATTTCCCAGCTGTGTCCTTGGTGGATTTCCATCAGAGATACTGAGTAGATACAAACTCTGGTCAGCATTTTCCTGGGTAGACCTGGATAGGGAAGGAGCTGAAGGAAAGTGACATTAGGGGATTCCCTATGCATCCATCCTTCTGTGTCCTTCTGCACAACTCCAAATGCAGACACAGCTCTTGGGTTCAAGAAGGATAGGCCTGATTAGGATATGGGACTTTTCCTTCTTCATATCTTGCCTTGTTTTTTTGTTTTGTCAAAATGCACACCTTCTAGTGAACAGCAATGATTTTTTTGACAAATGTATACACTCGTGTAACCACTACCATTATGGCCCATATAATTTCTGTCTTTCCTTTTCTCTCTCCTCCTCTTTCTCTCTTTTATTTTCTTCTCCTTAGATGATAATGTGTTTTCTTTGCAGGAAAGCTGATGATCACAAATGGCTCACCTTCTTGGGTAGTTGTCTCTTTTGCTTGGTTTTTTTCGATGTCTTTACTTGGCAAAATAAAAAGTTCACAACCCTAGGTCTGCAAATTTTACTAGTCTATGAAATCTAGAGAGCTATTTCTAGAAGAGGGGAAAGAGTTTGCTCGATTGGGAACATCAGAGAAAGTATGATGAAAAGGAAATGGTACTGTGGATAAGGACTCAATATTTTGATTACAAGATGACAAACTCTGAACAAATAAAGTGGACCCAAGGCAGGATCTGAACACCACTGTCTGCCTAAGGAGGGTTTAGGCAGTTAGTCCCCAAAGTATTCCCAGTTCCACCTCTGAGTTCCCAGGTGACCTTAGAAGTGGCTGCCCCCTCTAAGCACATTTTGCTCATCTGTAAAGTAGAACTGGTTGGTTAAATTATATCTGTGGCTTGATTTTTCCTCTGGTAAGATCTGGATTAACTGGCACTGATTTCCCTAGAGCTGTTCAAGGTCTGAACTCTAGGCTAGCATTTCCAGCCCAAAACAAACACAATTCTAAACATCAGGCTTTGAACAAGTTCTGTCTAAAGTTTCTCTCCACCTCTTTCTGGGAAGTAATCAAGGGGTCCTTTTTCTATGAGACTGTAATTTGTTGAAAAACATTTGATTGTTGTATTGAAAGGTTGCACTGTACGTGTAAAAAGGTGTTTATGAGGTTTCGTACAGTATAGTTAACAAGCAACCAAGACCAGAGCCTTTATAACAGGGACCCTGGCTGCAAGCATCTATACCATGCCTTGCTGAGGCCTGCGAATGTATAATTACAGTGGCTGGTGGTCTGGAATATAAACCTAGGGTGCTTGCTGCAGGCCTGGAGGGCAGCCTTCTCCTCTATCAACGGTAGCACTTTCTGTACCATTTTTAGGCCAGGTCCAATTATGCATCCTTACTCTTTCATTCCAACTTGTTGGACACCTGCAGATTCTAAACAGCAGGCTGCAAAGTTGGCCAAGCAAGGTGCATTTTTAGATACATTGGTAACCAAGAGCCAGGCGGCAATCAGTCACAAAACCAGTTTTGGTGTTTGCTTACTTGTGTAGAAAAACTTATGGCTAAGGGACCAACTAGGTCAAGCGATGACCAATTCTTGCCAGGAACAGGGAAACAGCCTCTTATGAAATCTCCCAATTTCTAGTTTGCCCTCAATCCCCAATCCATGCCCCACACCTCAGGGAGAGCACTCTCCTAAATATATAAGTCTGACCATGCCTTTCCCTCTTTAAAACCTTCTGATGGCTTCCCCATTGTTCTCTAGGACAAAGTCCAGCCTCCTCGTGATGGACTCAAGGCCCTGCACCATCTTGTCTTTGCTGACTTCCCTGGCCTCTCTGCACCACATTCCCCCTTGTTCCTAGCCTCTTTTCCCACTGACCTTCTTTTCCTTCCCTTCTGCCTCTGATTCTCCATTTGAGTTTCAGCAGACGTTATTCCCTTAATCTGCATGATCCCTCTTCTCTCCCATCCTCCCCCAATACCTGGTCCCCTTCTCAGCTTGACAAACTCCTCCTTAGCCTTTAAATCCCAGATCAAATGGTACTTCTTCCAAGAAGCCTTCCCTGATCTCGACCGGGTCAAGTTCCTCTACTTGATTTATTTATTCTTCATTCCAAAGTCATACTTCTAGAGTGTCTACTATATGTCTGGAATTGAGTTTGCAGTTTACATGCAATAACTCACTTATGACACAGGTACTAAGAATATGGTCATTTAACAAATGAGAAACCTGAGACTCGGAGACAGAAAGTCCTTGGCCCAGTCTGTGGGAACTGGCAAGCAACTGAACCCAAACCCCATAACTCCAAACACAAGCTCTTCTTCATGACATTTTACTCCTGAGTGGAGAAAAAGAAGGTCTAAATGATAGGCATAAAAATCAAAGATGTAAAATACCCCCTACAGTGTAAAATAAAAAATGTAGGAAGACTCCAGCAAAAGACACAGCCTATTAATAGTAATTGTTGACTGGTGATAGCTCTAGGAGGGCATTAATTTATCCTTTCAGTTCTTCTCTAGTTTCCTAATTTTCTATTGTGAGAGCCTGTCTCTTACGATGGAAAGATACTCAACTTTAAGAGAGATTTAAGTAAGCAAAAGGTCTATGGCCTGAAATGTTATAACAGTTCTAGAATTTAAAAAAAGTTACCCACAATATCACCAGGCTAAATAAACCAACTCTTCTCAATATTGTGTTTGCCTTCCAGGGCTCATCTCTTAAAAATATTTTATTTATGCATAATCGTAATCATAGTGTACATTTTATTTTAGCAGTTTATTCTTTTCACTTAATATTTCATCCTGATGATCATGTAGATAGCACTACAATATTCCATCAAGGTGAACCTCAGTTTGGAGTCATTAGTGGAGTTCTGGAATTAACAAAGCCTCCAAGACTAGCACCATGTCTTCTATTAACACAGTCTGCTTGACTTTCATTATATTCAGTGATTTAGTTGTTCATTCCAGAAGTACTATTTGAGTGCTTACTTTGCACCAGGCATTTGCTAGATACTCTTTAACTTACCCATGCTATATGACAGCTAGCTCCAGCAGAAAGGAAAGCAATTTATTTCTTAACAAGTCTTTAAGAGACAGTAGGAAACTTCCAATGTTTAAGGGGTATGCTATACAAGGCCAATAATTTTGGCTTTCAAGATTTTTCCCTCTCATTTGATACATTTTAAATGGTGGAATTAGATAGAACTTTGCAGTGAATAGAATTCTTTTGACTCCATTATCACCTTTAATTCTCCATCATCTGGAAAGTTGGAGGAATTCTCCACAAATGAGGAGACTGAGATCCCAAGAGATCATTTGGTTTGCTCAAAGTCTATTTATCCGTGAAAAAAAGGACCACACCACACATATTGTGTTTTGACTTGATTTTCTCACATATTAATAGGTCTTGGAAATATTTCTAAGCCAGAACACACCTCACTCAGTTTTTTAAATGGTTGCAATTTCTTCTGCAGAATAGGTAAAGCATAATTAGTTCAACTTGTTTTCTATTGATAGAAATTCATGTTGTTTCAACTTTTTCATATTCTAATTCTACAATAAAAAGTTCTCATAATATATCTTTGAGTAAACTTGAGTATATTTCTGAAAAACGTGTTCTGAAATGCACATGGATCAGTGGGTATGCTCATTATAAAGTTTGACAGACAGTCCAAGTTAGGCATCCCCTCTTATTGTATAATGACAACCATTTGCCAGCAATGGTGTCAGCTCATGAAACTATTGATTTTTTAAATTTTGCCAATATTATGAGACCAAGATAATAACTGACTGTGACTTCCAGTCTGCATTTTCCTGATTGCCAGTGAGTTAGCCTGAGCATTTTTTCATATGCATATACATCTTTCATGTTTCATCTAGGAAGAGCTTCCTGAAGTGTCTGGGAAAGCTCTCTATGAAGAGAGTCCTGGGGCTGGGGAAAGCTAAGACAGGCTTTACTCAGGGAGCTTATGGTCTCTGCAGTCAATCTAGATGATAAATTGAAGCCAGAAAAGAAGAATAAATTTTAAGATCAATAGATTAGAAATGGAGACAGAGAAAGAGAGGGAGAGGATAAGATTTAGGACATATCAAGCAGTTCATGAAATAATCCATAAAGGCGAAGAAGGCTCTGGACACTCCCTTTTTGTGGTTCCCAGTATGCACCCTACGAGTGTACTGGGGACAACAGAACTCGTATGAGTTCCTCAAAGAGCCATACCAGCTTGGGCACGAAACTTTAATATGAAAGTCTGAGTCAGGGGAGCCCAAGCAGATTCAGACGCTCCATGAAGTTAATGGAGCTTGATTCTCAGGTTCTCATATTTGCTTAGTAGGCCCCTTATCAGGCCCAGAGATGAGCCCTAGCAGTGAATTCACATAGTCTCATGTTTCTGTAAAAAACTTGCAAAATTAAATATTTGAACTTCAATAGGTTAAGGCTTGTCTTTTTCCACCCTGGCTTCCTCTCCAATATACTCTGCATGTATTGAGTGGCCATGGACATTTTTTAGAAACTGATCAAAGGAACACTGAGTTGGGGGTACATTTAACTTGTATTTAGTAAGATACAGTTGACTTGTATTTAGTAACTTGTATTTACTAAGACATAGTTGAGGCAATAGAGTAGGGTCTGGAGGCAGGGAACCTAAGGCCAATTCAAGCTGACTTTCTACAACTAAGTAAAGAGGAAAACTCCAACTTTGCACGCAAAAGTAGCAAAAGGACCAGAGGCTACTCCGTTTGCAACCTTCCCCGCTTTTTTCTGTGTCATAGATGAAAAATGGAAAGTACCTCTAATATAAAGTCTAAGCAACCAATCAGACTTACCTCGGGCATAATCTTTATATGCATAGGGTTATAACCTTGTAACTTCACTTCAACCTCTAATTGGTCTTTTTCCACAATCAGTCAGACATTCACATAGGGTGTAACTTTGCAACTTCACTTCAGTCTCTGATTGGTCTCTTTCTGCAACCAATCAGGCTGATCATGGGCCACCACTTTATTTACATAAGGTGTACACCAAGTAACCAATGGGAAACCTTTAGAAGCTATTTAAACCCCAGAAAATTCTGTAACCAGGGCTCCTGAGCGTCTGTTCAAGCCAGCTTCCACCTTGTGGAGCATACTTTAGTTTTCAATAAATCTCTGTTTTTGTTGTTTCGTTCTTTCCTGCTTTGCTTGTGCATTTTGTCCAATTCTTTGTTCAAAACTCCAAGAACCTGGACACCTTGCAGTCAAGACCCTCCATGGGTCTTGTAACATAGTTACCTGTAACGTAGTTACATAGTTACGAGTAACATAGTTACCTGTCTCATAATGTCCACGGACAGTAAGTTGTTGCTAGTTGCCTCTGTGTGAGTGTGGCTTCAAGAACACTCCTCATACCCACATGGCCAACTCATCTGCATAATGATATGAAGGAGTCAGCACAGAGACTGTGTGGGAACAGGAATGTGTCCTGAGGTACTTGGCTTCAGAATTTGAGGGATAGAAGAGAAAAAAGAAGTTTGAGAGATAGAAGGACAGAAGAGAAGCTATGAAAAATTCTATGTTCATCAGATATGTGCAATTATAAGCAGAAACTTCTGTTCACATTGATTCTTAGTCAAAATAGAAGTTCTTTCCTGTCAGAATATACTTAGTAAGGCAGCATTTTTTGACTCTATAATTATAAACCCACCATAATTTTTATGAGAATCCATGAAATATAATTTATCAGAAATATTGTGTGTGAGAGATGCAAATCTGTATCCTTCAGTGAGTACATCTAACTGTGAAATTGCATGTTTTATGCATCCCAAGTATCATATTTTTATGACTTTTGAGCAACTCTACTAGAGGAAAGACTAAATTATCTTTCTCTTCTTTCTTTAGGAAATATTACAAAATCATCATCATAGGAAGAAGCAAAGAGTGTGACAGCTAAAATTGTAGGAAAAAATCACTGTAGAGATATATCAAACAGTTAATTAATTAAAATATTATTTTAATTTTTTTGGATATTGCAGTTTATTAATATTGTCAGCTTTTTGAAATCAGTATTGCCATAATTTCTTTTCTTATTCTAAATAAACATTATTTTTATGCCTGTCCATCCTTTTGCTTGATAAGGGCTCCAAAATGGAAATATTCTGCAGGCTCCACAATCTATTAGAGATTAGAGGGCCTGGAATTGGTCTCAATGATTTTTTTTTTTTTTGAATGAAGATGAATCCTCACCATATTGCCCAGGCTGGACTCAAACTCCTGGGCTCAAGTGATTCTCCCACCTCAGCTTCCCTAGTAGCTGGGACTACAGGTGTGCATCAATGCAGGATGCCCATTTACTTTAAGGACTTCTTTACTCCAGACTGTAAGCACAAGAAAATATGGGTTTATGTCTTCTTTTGTTTAAACTCTTATATTACTAATACACCTTCAGTGATCAGTGTAAAGTAAGCACTCAGTAAACATTTACTGCATGAATGAATGACCCCTTCTCATTCTAAGATTATCCTCCATGATTCCTTTGTTTCCTATGACAGATCCCATTGTTATTCAGAAATATTCACTGTTTTCCCTACTCTCACTGCCATAGGAGCAATACACTTTCCCACTCTGTTGATACTGAGCATGGCCATGTGACTTGCTTCGACCTCGTGGTGGGAGGAATACACTGACTGTTCTTCAGCTAGTCTGCTGATCCAAGTTGATGAGTGGGATAAACCTGAACCCAATCAGCAGCCTTTGGGCCTCTGAGCGTAACTGGAGGCAGACTTCAGCCCTGTTTCCTGGTTTTTGTCTTCTGTCTAAAATGTAGCCAGGAAATCATACCCCTCTTCAAGCAGACACGTGGGTAGGGGTACAATGAACTAGCAAAAGTGAGAGGCAAGAAAAACAGCCTTGCAATGCAACCATTTAGACAAAGTCAAATGTAGATTTAACAACTAATTATAGGAGAAAGCTGCAAAGTGCGTTATAAAATCAAGTGTTTGCACAGAAACATTTTTGCTAGAAAGCAAAGTGGTAGCTCATTTGCATGTTTGGTATTGTTAGCATACAAAGGAGCTGAACTGCTAAAATTAAGATAGTGAGTTGTTTGAAAACCTCATTTTAAAATAGAATAAATCACACCACAGACAGATGTTTAAGAGGGTGCCTGATGTGGGGAGAGCTGGCCTCCAGTGTGAGGCTTGGCGGCATTTGAGACTTTACTCCAGAAAGGCCAACCCCAAGCTCTTCCGGGAACATCAGGGAGCCAGGAGCAGGAATGTGGGAAGCTCAGCATCTGAGGCTTCCTGGGGTGGCATCATGGTTGAGACTTTACAGTCCAAGACTAGTCCAAGAGAATGAATGTCAAAGCTAGCAAGTCACCAGGGAGTAAGAAATTGAGATGGAGCAGGAAACCCTTTTCGGATCCTGTCGGTACTCCCCACCCAAGCATAAAAACAAAGGAAAATCTTGATTTCCTTTGAGGTAAGTTCCAGGCACCTACCTAGCCCTGAGAACTCAATGAGCAACTTAATAAGCGAAAAAGTAGTAGTACCTTGAAACAATAGCCAAGGAAGTTGAAGTCACTGGATGTTTGGTTCCCCTATAAAAATTAAAGATTACATCTCAGCATATGTCCCTGAGTTGTTTGTCAGAAACCCAGACACTCACTAAATGGATCTGCTGGCACATAGACTTCAGATAAGAGGGAACTGAGGACAGAGCTCTAACCTCCGATTTCTCTGCAGAAAACCTTTGAATGTACCCATGACCTGTGGGCCCCTGTTTTAAGGTGTTCCGTTGTTAGGCCAAAGCAATGTAGACCCTTCATGTATTGACTTTAGACTGCCTGTAACCTCTGCCTCCTTGCCTTTAGAAACGTTTGCCTGAAAATCACTGCAAAGAGACGAGAGGGACCTGTGTCTTAAGCATGAGCTGACTAATTCTCCTCGCTTGGTGCCCTGCAAATACATGCCCTCCTTTCTCTTGCTGCAGACCTCAGTGTGAATATTTGGCTTTACTGTGCCAGACAAGTGACCCCAGGTTGGTTTGGTAATAAAATGGCTGTGTGCCAGGTGTATGTCAGTGGTTCCACATGCAACAGGAAGAGGCAAGGAAGGCTCTTGGGGCACTCAGAATGTCACGGGCTCCCAAACTTGGGGTCTGCCCTTGCACTTGCTTGGCCCTGTGAGGGAGCACCTCCCTTAGCTCACAAATGCTAGTCTTGGCTCGGACATTCAGGATCAGTTTTTACCCTCACCCACCTTTGTCAGCTAAAGCATTATTATCTTTATTAAAATCCTGAAGGGGTTTTAGGATTTGGAGGATGGGAGAGGTTCCAAAATGTCACCAAAGTCCAATAGACAATAAGTGTGTTGGCTCTGGCACAACCCAAGTCTCACTGCAGGGATTAGTCAGCATCAAACTTCTGAAATTACCCCGGTGTGGTGGGGCACGTGCCTGTGGTCCCTCCCAGCTACTTGGGAGGCTGAGGTGGAAGAGTTCCTTGAGCTTGTACTTGTGTCACTGCACTCCAACCTGGGCTAGAGACCCTCCAGAATGAGAGCTTGCCTCAAAAAGCAAAAATAAACAAAACAAAACAAAAAAAACTTTTTTATTGGCTGCTTTACTACGAAGAAAATGTGTGAACATACATTTCCGTCTATGCCTACTTACTTGTTTAAAAGCATATGCATGCACAACTATATTATCTACTTTATATAGCATGCCCAGAAATAGAGTAATACAAATGAAATAAAGAAAAAAATAGAAATACTATTTTCTTAATATACTAAAATTGGTTATTTTGCATTTTTTGTGGGTGTGATAATTTCCCTGCATTGGAAAGAAGTGCTTAACTACTATGCCTTTCATTCTTACTTCTTCTAGGCTAGGGGAACCTTTATTATAAGAGTTCACAGAACCCAGTCCCTCATTTTTATTAATGTACACTATATTACTTTCCTATTTTTGTTATAACAAATTACCATAAACTTAGTGGCTTAAAACAATACATATTTATTCTTTTGCAGTTCTGGAGGTCAGAAGTCCAAAATCAGTCTCACTGAGCTAAAGTCAAGGTATAAGAGTGTGAGTTCTTCTGGAGGAAGGAACCATTTTAGCCTGTAGGGGCCACCTTTGCTCACTGGCTTATGGTCCCCTTCTTCATTTCCAAAGTGGATCACTCCAATCATCACATGTTCTTCTCCTCTGACTTTGCGTCTCTTGATGATCCTTCTGATTACATTGAGCCCACTCAGATAATCCAGGATAATCTACCCATCTAAAGACCTTTAACTAAATCATATCTGAAAAGTCATGTTTGCCATATAAAGTAGCATTCACAGGTTCAGAGGATTAGGATGTGAAGACATATGTGACAAGTCATTATTCAGCCTACCATAACATCTCCCACAGTTCTTGCCTAATCGTGGCTTTCTGTAGATTCAAATCTCCACAAGAACAGAGGTCACCACCTAGAGTGACCAACTGTCCTGCTTTGCCTGGGACCTTACTGGTATTTGCCCTAAAATTCCCATGTCCCTGGAAGTGTTTCATTTCCAGGCACATCAGGATGGTAAGTCCTTTTACCCCCACCTGCAGGTGCAATGCCTTATTCAGAATGCACACTTATTGAGGGTTAAATTGACTCTCCTTCAAAATCTCTCTAGACTTTTCTAACCCTTTTAACTCTTCTTTCTGGCCCAGGTCATCCCAGAATCATGAACATTCATCCAAGCACTAAATTCATTTTATAGCCTTTATATTCCTATATATATAGCACTATGTATATATGTCCTATATACATAGCACATATACAAATTAATTGTTTTATGAAAGCAAGTCCTGATGTTCTGCTTAACATATTAAACCCATGAAACCACACATTAAATGTCTTCAATTTGTATCCCATTTAATACCTAAAACAGTCCTAACAGTCCTAAATCTCAACAAAAATTCAGAGTAGGTACATTCTGCCTTGCCAGCAGCACTTACTCAAGATAGCTACACAAAACTGCCAAGGAATAAAGTGGTAAATGGAGATAGAAAAGAAAGCAGAGTGTGAGGGTCTTAAATGGTGACAAATTGTTGGAAGTGGCAAATTCAAAGCCATTGCCTAAAACATCAGTTCCCAAACTTCATTAAATTTTATAGTGTTTGAAATACTGTGCCATATCTGCATCAACTGTACTATTATTCTCTTATCTTCACAACAACTCATTTTTTTGGAGCTTAAATACATTAACAAAACCAAAATATTTACTAAAGTTATAGTTTTTTCCAATAGACATAATGATAAATATGAGATTATTGGAATGAAAATCTTTGTTTATATAAGTAATAGTTATCTATTTTCTGTGTAATGAGTTACCCCAAACCTTAATGACTGAGAGCAACAACATGTATTATCTCACCATGTCTGTGGGTCAGGAATTCAGACATGGCTTAGCTGAGTCTTCTGGCTCAAGATCTCTCAAAGGTTACAACTGAGGTGTTAGGGCAGCTCTTGTCTCAAGGCTGGACTGGGTGAGGACCTGATACCAAGCTCACTCAGTGATTGTTGGCAAGATTCAGTTCTTCACTGGCCATTGACCAGAGGTCATCTCCATTCCTTGCCACATGGACCTCTCCATAGGGCAGCTCATAACATAGCAGCTGGCTTCATGAAACTAAGCAAGTGAGAGAGTGAGAGAGGGTACACTTACTAGACAATGAGCCAACCGCATCTTGGAAGTGACATCCCAGCACATTGGAAACAAGTCACATTGCCCCAACCCAAAACTTAAAAAGAGGGGATTATCCAAGTGTGTAAATACCAGGAGGCAGGAATCACTGGAGGCCATGTTTGAAGTCAGTCTACCATAATATTCCATCTGAAATCCACTTGCTTACTCTTCAGGGTCTGTGTGTACTGCACTTTGACAATCCCTCAAATTACGGATGCAATAAGTTGAACTTGGCACAAGTTGCAACGGGGTGAAAGGGATTTGGGGAGGTTGAGGAGGGAAAGAGTGCAGTATAGCCACAGAAACACGGATGTGTGACAAAGAGGGTAAATGAGAGGCTGCACGCAAATCAAATTGGTTAGCTGGAGTGGAAGAATCACACTAGAAAAAGATGAGGCTCGAGAGTTTTCTGAACCAGGAGAAAAGCCCAGAACTATTTAGCCAGGCTCCACCCTTCCATTGTACATGTCAGCTTCACCTCGGTGGAAAGCTGAGTAATAGCTTCTTCAGTTACAAAGAAAATTATTTTAGATAGATTTTTACAGGTAGCATTTGATAAAGGTGGATTTGATATAAAATCTTCAGACTTGGATGCAGATTTTTCAAACTCTTCTTTGCTGCTCTCCTTATACTGAGAACTCCTCCTATTCCTTAAGAATCAAAATCTTATCCAGTTCTCTAGAGCAATGGTCAGCAAACTACAAGAGCCAAACCCGGCCAGCTACCTATTGGTTTATGATTTAAGAGCTAAAAATGAGTTTTACATTTTAAAGTGGTTACATTTTAAGTGTTTATACAAGTTCCTACACAATAGCTTTAATTTTGCCCCACAAATAGCACAGCCTAAAATATTTATTATCTGACTGTTTAAAAAACGTTTGCCAGTCCCTGCTCTAGAGTTCCCTGAACCCCTGCCCAGCACAAAAAGGGGGATCAAAAAGAGTGAGCTATGTCGTTGTTTTATTTTTTGAAGAGAGAGAGAGGAAGAGGGGAAGACATGGAAGGCTGAAGGGCAGATCCAGGATGCACAGTTCTCTAGGGTCCAAGCCCATCTTTACCTGTGCTGCTTCATATACGCCAGTGCTGGCACTTGTGGATGCTGTTTCCAGATTTTACTGTCTTTCAAATTATCAGAATCTCTAATGAGAAAGAAAGTGAAATATTCCCTAGGTTGAAAAATAAACATCACTTAACCCAAACAAGAAATAACAAGCACCCCTGACTTCAAAATGTGTCCCACTCTCAGGAAACTATTGTGGTAGTGATGTAAGGGGAAATGGAGCGGTGCTCAACACAAACCTTTAGTTTAAGAAACAGAGGGGAGGGAGATGGAAGAGAAACAGGTCTCGAAAGAGAACCAAGGGACCCGGAACTCAATAGAAGGAGACATAAGCAAAAAGGTTACACATATTTTTTTCCCTTAAAAAGAATAAGGCACAGAAATTTCAACATCTTCAAGAATAGAGAATGAGATTTGAAGGCTTTCCCATAAGAGTTATGTTTGCAGCAACACTTTGGGTGACTTATCATTAAAAATCTAATAGAATAAATTTGAAAACCCCAGAGACTTAGAACCTATGGCGGAATTATCAATCTATTGGCATGAAGGGATCAGACTGAACCACATGAGACAGAGAAAGTCTTTCTATCCCATAACACAATAAACCATATCCAAGAGTAGAAAAGACACCAGTGGAAGAAGCATTTGGCTTTCTCGACCTCAGAGGCCAGCCTTTCCAGCTGGTGTCATATCACATCCTTCATGTGTCAATGAGCAGCTTGAAGACACTCTTTTTAAAATTTTTTTGTTGTTTTTCTGAGACGCAGTCTCATTCACTCTGTCACCCAGGCTGCAGTGCAGTGGCGCGATCTAGGCTCACTGCAACCTTCACCTCCCGGGTTCGAGCAATTCTCTTGCCTCAGCCTCCTGAGTAGCTAGGATTACATGTATGTGCCACTATGCCCAGCTAGTTTATGTATTTTTGGTAGAGACAGGGTTTTACCATGTTGACCAGGCTAGCCTCGAACTCCTGACCTCAAGTGACCCACCCACCTCAGCCTCCCAAGGATACTCATTCTTAACATCCTACAGTGCTTCTTAGAATTGGGTTGGAACAAATGAATACATTAATGAACATGAGTGAGTCGCATTGCCCCAGTCATTGATACCCTAGTTATGGGGTTTTTAAGCATCAGGAGGCTTAAATATACCTACCACTGAAAACCCAAATCAAACTGATAATAAAATAAATGTATTGGTTCACTTAGAGAAAAAGCACCATAGTATTACACTTCAGCCATAGTTTTATCAGGGATCTGCCTCCATTTCTCCACACCTCTCTCACCTCTGCCCTTCCTTGTGTGTCAACCACATCTGTTTCCCTTGTGGTTGCAAGTGTCCATCAGCAGGAGCTGGAGCTAGATGCTCCACCACAGAGTGAGACATCTTTACTTCCCACAAGCATCTAACAAAGCTCTGAGCACCTTTCTGACCTCACCTTTATAGAGGACAGGTCCGTTCATGAACCAATCACAGTGCAAGAGGGTGATGTGCCTCTGGCTGGTGTAGACCATCCAGGGTCTACTTCAAGATCTTAGAGAAGATCAGTCTCACCCAAATCACAGTACTCACTGGGGAGGAAGGATGGAGTTGCCATGGATTAGCAACTTCAGCATGTGTTTCTTCTGTTGGCCAGGTGAGAGGCAAGGGAAGCCTCCTTTCTCCTTCTTTTGTTTTTCCTCTCCTACAGATGCATATCTTGTTTACCTCGAGTTGGGTTTAACTTCCTGGAACTGTGGAGCAACAGAAACTTTCACTCCCATGCTCCTCACTGGCCATGGAAACATATCCTCCCTTGCCGCCAGGACTCAAAAATGAACTGGTTAGTGTGGGAAAGTATTCTGTTTCAAAAGCAGTGGCCTAGAGTAGACTTTCTCAAAGTGTAACCCTTAACCCTTGGGCACTAGCAATGTCTAGGATTCTTGAATAAAAGGAAGGACTGAAAAACTGAACTCTCTGTCTCACATATCTCACAGTAAACCATATTTCCGACACAATTCCCAAGTGATTTCACCTACTACACTTTTGAGAATTTGGGGTTTTGAAAATAAGAAATATATTGTATTGATAAAGGGGGCTTTGACATTTGCCACTGCCACCATCACCATGATGTTCAAAAAAGTGGCTTCTTACCTATTACCAACCAATCCTCACCATATCAATGAAGGACAGAGCAGGAATTGTGATATCCATTTTCAGAAAAAGAAGCAGAAGACCAGAAAAGAAGCACAATACAGGTTAGCAGGGTAATTGACCTTTCAATAGTAACCATTGTGTCCTTAATATTGCTTAAAGTCACATGGTTAACAGGCAGTTTACATTTCTGGCCAAGATAGATAAAGTAACAGATTTACCCTTCTGCTTGAACAATCAAAATAAACAGACCAAATATATGAAACAATGGTTTTCAAGACATTGGACGTAATAAAATAAAAGACTGTTGGCTGGGCACAGTGGCTTATGCCTGTAATCCCAGCACTTTGGGATGCCAAGGTAGACGGATCATTTGAGGCCAGGAGCTCAAGACCAACCTGGCCAACAAGGTGAAACCCTGTCTCTACTAAAAATACAAAGATTAGCCAAGCGTGGTGGCTCACACCTGTAGTTCCAGATACTCGGGAGGCTGAGGCATGAGAATTGCTTAAACCCAGGAGGTGAAGGCTGCAGTGAGCTGAGATCACACCACTGCACTCCAGCCTGGGCAACAGGGCAAGACTCAGTCTCAGAAAAATAAAAAATAGAAAAGAAAAAAGAAAGACAGTGATCCCTGAGAAAGAAAAACAAGCCAAATGGGCCTACAATTGCCCCAGCTTATTGCCTTGAGAGGTTTCCAGGCCATGGCATGGAGAAATAAAACTCAGGGAGAGCCCAGCAGACTCCTTGAATTGAAGAAAGGGAAAGGGAGCTGAGGGTCTAGGGACTCAAGAAGGCTAAAGTTCACAGGACATAGTAACAGAGACAAGAGAACTGAACACAGCAAAGCCTGGAGCTCTTCCAAGAGTCCCCTCTGAATATTCAGCATAGTAGTGATTTGTGCATGCAAGTGAGGAAACTATGCAAGGCTGGGGAAATAACCATTCAATTAGAGGATTAGAGGGAAGAATGTCGAGTGCTTGCACAGGGCTGGGCACCACGCCTGTTCCCACAGCCCAGAAAGGAAAATCTCATAATTCATGAAACACTAGGTAGAATACTCAGGAATTGGGAATAGTATTGACTCAGGAATGGGGAATAATTAGCCTTAAACTAAGTGCTGCTCCTGACCCACCTAACAAATGATATAGAAATAAAAGCTGGGTTCAAAAGGAACAAGCTGTTTCTAAGTAACTCAACTGTATCCCATAACAAAAGTCAAGAGTATTATTAGGAATACAAAAATATCCAGCACTCAGAGATTATCAGGCATGCAAATTGAAAACACACTGTAATCTTTCTACATACCTATTAGAATGGCTAAAACGAAAAAGATTAATCAGGCTAAGTGTTGGTGATGATGTGGAGAAACAGGAACTCTCATGTCCTGCTTATAGAATTGTAACTACTTTGAAAAACAATTTGGCAGTTTCTTAAAAAGACGACCTTGTGCCTACCATATGACCCAGTCATTTTACTTCCAGGAATTTACCCAAAAAGAAATGAAAGTATATGCCCATACTAAGATCTGTCCACAAATATTCATATGGGCTTTATTTGTAATAGCAAAAAGCTAGAAACAATCCAATGTCAATCAACTGTTGAATCAATAAACAAATTGTAGTGTATCTACATGAATTAGTATTATTCAGCAACAGAAAGGAATAAACTGTGGGTGCATATTACAACAGTTATGAATCTCATAGTAATTATAGAATGAAAATATATCACACCAGAAAGATTATGTGTGGTATGGCTCCATTTACCCATTTACATCAAATTATAGGAAATAAAAACTAACATATAGTAACAGAAATTAAATCAGTGGATGTCTGGGGAGGAGGGTGATGAGGGAAAGACTAAAAAGAGTCATGGAGAAACTTTTTGGGGTGATTAATTTGTTCATTATGTTGATTGTGTTAGTGGCTTTGGGGATGCATACATGAATCAGCATTTATCATATTATGATATAAAAAATTTATAAATGCATAAACTGCACAATTTATATATGTGCAGTTTATTATATGTCAATTATGCCTTAGTAAAACTGATTTAAAAAGTTGCATATGAAAAAACTCAATATTATAAATCTGTCGATTCTCTCCAACTTGATCTATTTTGACACAATCCCAATATAAACTCCAGCATGCTCTTTTGTAAATATGAAGAAACTGATTTTAAAGTTTATACTAAAAAAGCAAAAGACTCAAAATAGCCAAGACAATGCTGAAAATTAAAAACAAAACAAAACAAAACACAAAGTTGGAAGAAAGATGTTACCCAACTTCAGGACTTACAATAAACCTACGGTAATCCAGACAGTATAGTATTGGAAAAAGAATAGACATATAAATGAATGGAACAGAATAGAAATTCCAGAAATAAACCTACACTGATATAGTCAAATGATCTTTGACAAAAGAGCAAAAGAAATTCAATGGAAAAAAGATAGAAGATAGTCTTTTTAACAAATGGTACTTGGAACCATTTTGACTTCAACATGCAAAAAAAAAAAAAAAAAAAACAAAACAAAAGGAAGAGGAAGAAGAAAGGAAGGAACAAAGGGAGGGAAAGAAGAAGAAATAATTTCAGCACAGAACTTACACCTTTTACAAAAATTAACTCAAGATGGATCATAGACCTAAATGAAAAACTCAAAACTATAAAACTTTTATCATTTCTGAGTTTTCTTGTGGAAAAAATCATTATAACACTTCGAAAAGGTAATACAGAAGAAAATCTAGGTGACTTTAGTTTTGGCAATTCATTTTTTGATATAGCACTAAATGCACAATCAATAAGAGGATAAATTGATAAGCTGGACTTTACCTCTGCTTTGCAAAAGATAGTGTTATCAAAACAAAAAAGACAAACCACAGAGAAAACCTTTGCAAAACATGTACCTGATCCAAAATATACGAAGAACTTTTAAACTTTTAAACAAGAAAAGAAATAAACAGCACAATCTAAAAATGGGTAAAAGATCTGAACAGACACCTCTCCAAAGAAGATATACATATGGCAAATAAGCATATGAAAACGTGTTCAACATCATTTATCTTTAGGAAAATGCGATTTAAATAAACAGTGAGATACCATGGAATACTTATTAGAATTAGGATGTTAAAATTCAAAACACCCAATACACCAAATTCTGGGAAGGATGTGGAGCAAGAGAAACACTTCTTCATTTCAATGAGAATGTGGAAAGAACAGCTACTTTGGAAGACAGTTTGGCAGTTTCTCACGAAGCTAAGCACAGCCTTGCCATATGATCCAGCAATTGTGCTCCTAAGTATTTATCCAATTGAATTAGAAACTTTTGTCCACACAAAAATATGCACATAAATGTTTATAGATGCTTTATTCACAACCATCAAAAACTGCAAGAAACTAAGATGTACTTCAATGGGCAAATAAATCAACTGTGGAGCATCCATGCTCTGGAATATTATTCAGTAATAAAAAGAAATGAGCTATCAAGACACACACAGACATGGAGGAAACGTAAATGCATATTGTTTAGTGAAAGAAGCCACTTTGAAGAGATTATATACCATTTGATTCCAATTATAGTACATTCTGAAAAAGGAAGAATTATAGAAAAAGTAAAATGGTCAATGATTGCCAGGAGTTTGAGAGGGAAGACAGAGGGATAAATAGGTGAAGCACGGGCAGAGTGGTGAAACTATTCTGTGTGATACTGTGAGGGAGGATGCCTGACATTATGCCTTTGTCAAAATCCATAGAACTTTACAGTGCAAAGGGTGAATCTTCATGTATACATATTTGAAAAATATTTAGGAGGTCAGGAGATCCCAGGAAAAAATGCAAACTGTGATAAGAGACTTTAACTGTAGTACAAATGTCTGAAATAACATCACTAGAGGGGACAGGGGTAAAGGTACTGATTGTAAGTTTGGAAATGAATAGGATCTATAAGATTAAAGGCAAGAGGAACTGCACATAAGCACTGTACTCCCATTGATAAAGTTGTTTCTCATGGGGGACTAGATTAACAATTTTTGATAATGCTACACGTGTATACTGGAATGTTGTAATAGGGATTTATATAAGTATGGGCAGGAAACCAGAATGATCTATATGTTTATAAATCAGAGTCAAAGACCTCAGTAAGAACTCATATTTATCTCAAAACAGAGATGATAACATATAGAAATATTTATAGATTTGCATACAGATATACATGGGTATTATACACACATAACACAGTATTTCTTTGCTCTATTAGCTAAGAGGATCTAGATTCAAAGAAAGCTCAATAGCAACAAACACACTTATTGGCCAGATCTTGGTTCCTAATATTATTCTCCAATAAAAATAGCCAGAGTTTCTTGAAACAATGCCTGATTGTAGGACTGGAGTGAGAAATAAACAAGATGAGCTAGGAACATCTTATAGTGCTAGAAAATAAGGAAGTCTTTAAGAACAATAATGCCATATCGATGAAGGTATGTCAAAGGGGTACAGGAGCCAACAGAGAAGGCCCAGTAGTCAAAGCTGAAACAATCTGAGCAACAAAATAAACAAGGTAATATTAAGTTATAACCCAAAATATGAAATAAATATTCATGAGTGCATACTAATATAAATACGTAATTGTATAAACTAATAAAAGTGGAAGAAGAGGCAAGTCTCCCATATGACAGAATTCCAAACAAATTACTTAAATACTCCATCCTCAAGGAGAGAGTACATAACTACCCATGCCTTAAGTGTGGGCTACACACAGTGATGTCCTTCTATGGAGTATGGAAAGGAGAAAGTAACTTAACGGTGGAGAAATGTGACTAACACCGCCTATGCCAGGTGGCCAAGGTCAACACCAACAGTGATAAAACACCTTGATGTATGATGTATCCTTGGTATGATCTGATTGAAATGGCACTTTTGCTCTGTAATCCTCTTTCTCAAAAGCCATAGCGTCATCCAATCATGAGAAAAACATCAGACAAATTCCAATAGAGAGACATTGTACGATATATCTGACTAGTGTATCTTAAAGCTGTCAAGGTCATCAAAAACAAAGAAAGTCTGAGAAACTGTCACAGCCAAGAGGAATCTAAGGAGACATGATGACTAAATGTAATATTAGTCCTGGATAGGATCCTGGAACAGAAAAAGGAGATTAGGTAAAAACTAAAGAAATCAGAATAAACTACAGATGTTAGTTAATAATAATGTATTAATATTTGTTCATTAATTGTAAAAAATATATCACACTAATATAAAATGTTAATAAAAGAACTGTGTGTGTATATGTGTGTGTGCGTGTGTGTTTGCGCACATGTGTGTGTGCGCGCACATGTGTGTGTGCGCACGTGCGTGTGTGTGTGTGCATGGTAATAGAAAAACGCCCTGGACTATCTTCTCAATTTTTCTGTAAATCTGAAACTGTTTTAAAGGGCAAAATCTTGCGGGATGCAGGGGCTCATGCCTGTAATCCCCTTGGGAGGCCAAGGCAGGTGCATGCCTTGAGCCCAGGAGTTCAAGACCAACCTGGGCAACTTGGCAAAACCCTGTCTGTACAAAAAAACACAAAAATTAGCTGGGCATGGTGGCGTGCACCTGTAGTCCCAGTTACTGGAGACGCTGAAGTGGAAAGGTTGCTTGAGCCTAGGAGGTTGAGGCTGCAGTGAGCTGTGATTGCGCCATTGCACTCCAGCCTGGGCAACAGAGCGACCTTGTTTCATAAAGAAAAAAAAAAGGTAAAATCTACCAATTAAAAAACAAAGTCACACAATTTGTGAGGTCCAGAGATGAGGCCCAGGCCCTAGATGTCTAGACTGTAAGACCAGGGTCCTTCTATTACATAAAAGTTGCCCTGCCTTTTGCTATTAGTGACTAATATGAAATATTTCAGTCGTGGCCAGTACTACCTGGGGATGAGTTGGAGACCCTGCCACCTAAGTCACTTGAAGCTGGGCCAGTTCTGTGTGTCTCGCCTGTGTCTCCGAATGGTTAACATCGCTCACATGCAGGAGAGGGAAGGGGCAGGTTTACCTCCTACAGAGTTTATGGAAGCCCAGGATCTCATACCATATACAACTTTAGCCTCATGTTTATGTCTGGGAATATATTAAATGCCATCTGCCGAACCATTTGCCATGTTATAAATTAAGGCGACATCAACAGTGCTGTAACACTAAGGAGCACTCTGCTGTCTTCCAGTTTGATATTAAATGGGTTTTGTTACCAAACTTTCTGACAAACATGAAAAGAACAGTTGCAAGCCTTCTGGAGCAGCAGATGGTCCCAGAGGCTTCCCAACATAGGCTCTCTGTGAAAGTTCCAGGGTTTACATTTTCTCTGCTGCAAAGAGTTGGCTGTGTTATGGTAGCTACAGAGGAGTCAAACACTGCTGTGGAGGAAGTTGAAGCCTGGTCCTGTTGCTTTCTTGCTATGTGAACTTGTGTAGGTTATTCAACATTTTAGAGTCTGTTTTCTTACCTGTAAAATGGGGATAACAACGCCAAATTTAGAGCATTGTTATGAGACTAAAATGAGGAAACTCAGTCTTTCTCTAGTTGTATTTGACACACAGTGACAAATATATTTTACACTGTGACCTAGTGTGCACACATGTGCACATATACACATCCACACACACATAATTAAAATACAGCTTTCATCAAACCAAACTAGTCCTTGTGATGGATTATACACTTTAATATTTTCCACTGTAACAAAATTTATTCTAGTCTATTATGTTGTGTTCTCTTCTATTTCACAGGGAACCCAGTAAATTAATTTAGATCTACTAAAGGCTTACAATCTCCAGATTAAAAAACACTAAGCTGGTATGTTTAAACATGTAAAAAAGTGCTGATGAAAGTTTGTTTGAAAACATGAAAGATATAAAATAAACATTAGCTGTTAATATTATTATTATTGATAATATTATTAACTGTGTCAAGGTGATGTGAAAAGTTGGAATACAAAACAGCATCAGCTTTTCTCCCACTGTTTCCACAAACTCAGTCAATGGGCTCATCCTGTCCTAACCCTGAATAGCATCTGCTGCCCCAAATAGTAGCATTTCAGTAATTCAAACGTCCAGGGCCATGTCCTTATTGAGCCCAAATGTTTGAACTCAAGCAGGAGCTTCTGTCTCTCTTGGCTCCTTTCTGCCTCTAGCAAGGTCAGATTCTTTCTCTTTCTCATGTTTCTGCTATTTCAGAGTCCCTAGCAGGACCATCCCCCAGGTG